>NW_020955211.1:1658193-1735131 GCF_003031625.1 Empidonax traillii
AAAGAATGTGAGAATCATGGCTTGGGGTAGAATGCTGGAAAGGTGCCTGGTAGAAAAAGACATAGGAGTGTTGGTTGACAGCCACTGAACATGAACCAATGTGTGCCCAGCTGGCCGAGAATATCAACATCATGCTGATAGTGTGGCTAGCAGAACAATGTCAGTGTTGTCATCCTGTACTCAGCGCTGGAGAGCTGTATCTTGACTCCTGGATTCAGTTCTGGGCCCCTCACTACAATAAAGAATTTAAGGTGATGGAGCAAATCCAGAGAAGGACATCTCGTAAAGAGGATTCTCCACTCCAGGTTTCCACGAGGAGAATTTCAGGCAGAATTCAATTAATTTGTGTATTTTGTACAGTAGCAATACACACCTCGAGCTGTGTTTTTCTGGACAAGGATCCCAAAGAAAGAACTGGAATATTATACCATTCTAATTTCAGTTTCCTGCTCCTCAGACAACAGTTCAGTCCAATAGTGTTATTAGGATCTGGGGTTTACTTGTTCTTTATTGATGTACTTTATTGTCTCTTGAGTGTAAATGCAAAGCAATGGTCTTTTGCATAGTAAATGATTCTACAACCAGGTAAACTGAGTTCATCTAGGTTCATGCTTGAGAAACAATTAATTCGTAAATTAACTGTGCCATCATCATGCTTAGTTTTCCAGTCTTTTTGCACTGTTCATTCACTACATGCAACTGAATGGTCCTCTCCTGTCCAATAGATTCCCCTTGTGATTTCTTCACGAAGCAGAATGCTCACCTTTGGCAGGTAAGATTTGCCAGCATGGATATTCCACTTCACCGTGCTTGAAGTTTCACTTCAGTGAAGAAATTAAAAGTCTAAAATTTCACTACAAAATAATATTCTCCTCATTATTCCAATAGACTTGAAGGCTTTGGCCAAATAAAGAGGTCAAAAATTGATTTTATTTTTATTTTACTGGTATCAACATGACAATCTAGTGTGGCTATCCTTCTACAAATCAAAATGCTGTCCGTAAAATTTACTCTTATGAACATTTGTGTGCTGTTGTTGAGTAACTGTACATGTGTTAGAGAAAATTGCTAATGTGGCATATAATTAAGTCCAAATTTGGTAAGAAAGTATCACAGTGCACAGATGGGTGCAGGGTAGAGACCAGATAATTTCTTTCCGCAGTGTTTGGCATAGGATTTACAAAAGCACATCCCAGTGACAGAGGAAATAATTTTTTTTATTTTGTGTATATGTGATACAGATAGAAATGCAGAATCAAATTATACTCTGTTCTAATTATCAGTAGGAGCCATACCAAAGTCTTGTGGATATGTTTGTGTATGGATTATGAAATATTCACAGCTCCTAATTTGTAGTGTGGTACTTTTAGTCTTTATATGTCAGGTAAAGTTGGATTATGTTGGTTGTTGGACTACTGTACTTCATTGCCTTATTTGGTATTTCTTAAGTGGAAAATTCGCTAGATAGCTGGGTTTGTTTGATTTATGTATCAAATTGATTTTGCTATTTTAGTCATTAATTTCAAGATGAAAATAAGTGTTTAATTACGGAACACGTGATTCTCACGAACACAGAAAATTATTATTTATCTCACTTTATCCTAAAGTTAAACAAATAATTGTAACACAATTTTTCTGTTTATCAAACACGTAATTAAATCTTTACAGACTATGCATGCATATATCTATAATATATTCATAACAAAAAACAAAACTACAGTTAATGAATGTTCACACCATAATCATTCTATTTGCTTTATTTAATATACACTTAAAATGAATGCATTTGTAATTGGTTATTCTTCAAACAGATTAACTTCTGCCTCTATACTGCTACTATGCAACCTTCAAAATGAAGCTTCACAGTTGCACTGAGAAATCTGTCAGTTTAGTGTCACTTTCACAGAGGTGAGAAAGACCATATTAACCCTTCCTGTATCTGGCTACCACTTATGTTATATTTGACATTAGTTTATGCTAGTCTTGTAAAAGTAACACTTTTCAGACTGATTTGGAGATTCTGAAGGGTATAACACCTCTGAGTTCATTCTGCCTCACAGAGAAGCCAGATATGGATTCAACATGCACACTAAGTTTGTCAAATGTACTTTCAGAAATTACTTTTTTTATTTGGTATCCTATTTACATGTCTCTATGCTGACACCACAGACTTCAGCCCAATACTGAACCATATTCTCATATAACATAACAGATAATGTGCTTTTGCTGGAGATGTAATAATGCTAGTAAGTATGCTGACCTGGTGAATCTATATGTAAATATGCTGTTATCTGTTTCTTTCCTCAAACATGCTAAGTTGTGCATAGGATTTTCTTGCTTAGCAAAGGAAAACTGAAGTGTCAAATCACTTGCATAGTGCTGTCTGCTCCTAAGATCAGATCTAGATATGAGCATTAATGTGCAGCTGTAGTATTCTGAATATGTTGTTATAGATGTACATGTATAAATATACATGTAAGTATTTTTATAACTCCGGCAAATCAACTTTTTCTTAGGTTAAGGGGAATAGCAATTTAGTTAAAATGTAGTATTCAAGTATTTTTTGTATAATAACAAGATATAAGAGAGAATTCCAGTAAAATCTTAAAGGTTCTCTTTCCAGGAAACTCAAGAATACATTATAAAATTACTGTAATAAAGAATAAGAAAGAGAGTACAGCTTTATACATAAGTTACGTTTCAGATACATTTATTATACAGTCATCTAAGGCAGGGGTAGATGGGTTTTGAAATGATCAATGAGACTCTTAATGTCTTATATATTCTGATCTGTAATTATAATCAACTGCACTTCTGGTACTGCTCAAGACAAGCTTTGTAAGGTTTGCCAGGCTTTATTTCTCTTGCTCAGACAAATAATCTTAGGAACCAAAATAAATGCAATACTAAGTATCAGAGCAATGGCAAGCTGATAGAAAGCCATGGCCGTAACACAGTGGCATACTTTTTTTTTTTTCTTTCCTCCCTGATGTTTTTATACTGGATTATTGGGAGGGAGCAGGATCCTGAGGAAGATGAAACATCATTTGAACAGTGGAAAGCGTGCTACGTAGGTGGTAGCAGCCTGGAAGGAATGCCTGCTGTGGAAACCACTATGTGATGAACTGCTTTCATATGTGTTTTTACTTTTGTGAAGTAAACCTTTGAGTAGGTTAATCCTCCACATTGTCTTCTTCTTCTCCCTCATGGACTTGGCTGCTGCCCCAGAGGCGCAGCAACAGCCTGTGATAGGCTGGCTACAGTGCAGTACCAACCAATAGAATTGTTTGGTGGGTTTCCCTCGGTGTGTTGGCAGAAAGTTCTGTAAAGTTAACACCCAGTTATGCATATGCATTACCCTTGTCCAATAGTGTTCGGAGGATTTGTATGCTCCTCCCCCTTTCCGGAGTTTTCTCCCCTGAACCCTATATAAACCCTGTTCCCCCTCAATAAAGCGGATCAGCTCATCACCCTGAGGGATCAGCGCCTCACTCCTAGCTGGTCCTTTGCCTGCACCATCTATGTTTCTTGTCTCTTTGTTTAAGGGCTTGGGACATTCGTAGCATAGGTCAGCTAAGACTACAGCCGGTACAGGTTTGCCTGCTGAACCATCGCTCCCTGGCTAGGTCAAGAACCCCTCACACTGGTCCGCTCCTTTCCCGAGCTCACCAAGCCATGTCAAATGGTGCCCAACATCTGAGACTGGCGAGGGAGTTCCATGTTTCAGCAGGACTTCACCTAGTCCTCAGCAGGCAACAACTGAGGGGGTGTATAGGAGACCCCTCAGCACCAGTGGCTTTCTTGGGCGAGACTGACCACTGTGTCCCCTCACCATCATCACCGGATGATCTCTGGGAGAGGTGAGCACGCAGGGGATTCCTTCCCCCCCTTACCCATCTCCACCCCTACTTTTTTCTACATCTGGCCATAACATCTTTATTAATCTAATTACAAACATGGGAGCTGCTTTAAAAAAGCCTGAAAAAGACATTTACATCCATCTTTGGGCTGTTATTGAACTCCAAGGCCACAAATATGATAAGATTTCACTTAAACTGCTCGCTACGTGGCTCCATAAGCATAAAACAACCATCCCGCAAAACCTAACTGCTGCGGAGTGGGACAGTATTGGTGAGAAGCTTTGGAGGGCCGAAAAAAAAGGGGACAAGGATGCTGGAAAGGCACTTATAGCCTGGAGACTCGTACTGCTCCTACTGCAACAAAAGGATGGAGCTGTGGCTTTAACAGGTCGCAAACTGCGCCACAGCAAAAACTCCAAGATGGCGTCGTGAGGGACACTTCCCCCCCGCCCCCGGCATTGTTGGCATCTAAGATGGCAGGGGAGGGAATAGGAGAAAGCGGTGCGCATAATGGCAGCAGGACCCCCTCACACCATGCATCTTGCGTCAATTCTGCAACCAGTGGGAATCTCCATTCTTCACCTTCGGTGTAGGAGGAGGGAAAGGGGGGAGGAGCTGGGGGCAGTAATGAAGGTGGGCACTTTTCTGCTTGTGAGTTGGTGTCTCCACCCACATACACTCCCCGAAGCATGACATTACTATACCCCTCCCCTCAGCATGACCTCATGCCAGAAGTTGACCTTAGCCAATATGGCATCACCCATGGCCTTTCCAGCCTGCCGGATGTAAACATCCGCCAGCATGGCGGCACCAGTGGACCGAGGCCTATGGCTGGTCCTGGCCTACTGGCGCCAGTGGCGGCGGGCCCTGGCCTACAGATACTAGAGGCTGCAACCCTCAGTCCCTCTGCTACTCCAACATTAAAGCCTACCGCGCCACCCTCACCTCTAGGCCTTATACCTCCAACTGCTTTTCAACAGTTTACCCTTGTTCCCTCACATCCATCATCTACCTCCTCACATCCAACACTCAGCTTCTCTACATTTAAACCATTAGCCCCTAAGCCTTCCTTTAAAACTATGCATACCTCCTCTCAAACTCAGACTTCTGATAATGAGGAGCAATCTGATCAAGATGAGGCTATAATTAATGAACGTCGTCCTCCTCCAATGACTGATATTATTGCTGGGGCTTGTAAGAAGAGGCTTCTTTCACCCATTAGATCGCTTAGTTATCACCAGACATTTAATATTAAAACACAAACAGCATCGCAAACATCTAATACACAGATATAAACAATAGCACAAACATCTGATGCAAACATACAAGACAGCAACACAGATATCTAATGCAGATATGCAAGCATCAACACAAACGTGTGAAGCAGGGATAGAGACATTAACATAAGTACCTAATACAAAAGTACAAACACCAACACAAAGCTCAGCATCTATCCCAGTCAAATCTCAAGTTGATAACACCTCAGCAGCAGTTATTTCACCATCTGATAATGCTGCTGATGACACAGCTACCACCACTGTCTCCCCACAAGTTCAGGACCTGTTCACCCCTGGTCCCTGGACTGATGTCACGCATCATATTGTTGAATCCCATGAGAAGTCATGTTGTTCATTTTGTGATCAAGCGATACTTGCTGGTGACCTCAAAATGGTAAAAGCATTTCCTGTATACATTTCTGACTCAAAACCACCTCAATGGCTGCCTTTCAGTTATCCTGTCATGAAGGATGTCGAAAAAGCCATTGCAAACTATGGACTTAATTCACCTTTCACAATGGGCTTAATGGATTCATTTTTTCAAGCTTTCACTCTCACTCCAAACGACATAAAACTCATTGCACGTGCATGATTACCTCTAATTCAATATTCCGCCTTTGAATCCTAATGGAGTGCGCGGATCAAGAAATATGTTAAAGAAAGGGGGCTGATAAGAGGGCTGTCACCAGCTGAGGCAGTGGACAGGATGTTTGGGGAAGGTCAATACACATCCAACACTGATCAGGCTCGCATTCCCAGAGATGTATTGAAAGCAAATGCTGATTTGGCTTTTAAGGCGATAAAGAAGGTGGCTAATGTAACAACCTCAAGTCCTTCTTATGCACTTATATTTCAAGGTGTTAAAGAACCGTTTTTAGACTTTGCAACCAGGCTAAAAGAGGTGATACAAAAACAAAGTGCTGATAAACAATCTCAAGAAGTGCTCTTCAAATCTCTAGTTGTGGAGCGTGCAAATGAGGAGTGCCAAAAGCTCCTCAAACCCCTTTGTAATCCAACATTGCTCGAGATGATTGAGGTATGTAGTAATCTGGGGTCGACAAAAGAAAAAATTCAATTAATGATGTGTGCTGCACAGGGCAAATGTTTCCAATGTGGTCAATCTGGACATTTTCAGGACAATTGTCCTAAATCACCAAAACCAAAACCTAAATTGCCCAAGTTTAACTGCCAGCACTGTGGCAAAGGACGGCATTGGACTTCCCAATGTCGTTCACTAAGAGACATTAATAATGAATCTTTGCCACCCAAATCCCCAAATTTTAATAAAAAGCGAGTGACTTTTGCCACTCCTCCGCAACAATGTAGAGATTTCAACAGCACTTCCCAGGGGAACTCCAATGCGAGGACCATGAGGGGCACTCTGACATCAAATGCCTCCCCCCAACACCTTTGCCACTGCCAACCCCATCTCCATTGGGCACAATCAGATCCCAGTCTTCACCTCAACTAAAAGAAATTCACCGAATACAAGTGTTTGCATGTAATGCACTTCAACATTTCAACACTGAGGAAGCAGTTGTTTCAGTTAAACCTTCTACACCTCTATGTCATGATGAACAGTATCTGCTTCTACCTCATGATGAAGCGATTCAAAGAGGAATCATAGCGGGAACTGAGATCATAACTGGTCCAGACTCTAATGTTGATACTTTAAATATTTTTGAGCGTGTACCTTTTCCACCTACCAAAGTACTGCCTGAAGAACCTCTGGCTATTCTTCTGCCCCTCAGTCAACTTTGTCTGCCACCTGAGAAGGAGAAGGATATCACTGCCAACTGTGCCCACGCTGTCACTGCCTCACAACCGACTTTAACAGTTACCGTCACCTCTCCTGCAGGAGAAACCACCATCTCTGGCTTGTTAGACACAGGCGTGGACATGACCATAATAGCTCAGCAGGACTGGCCGCTAGCTTGACCTGTTGAAAACACTGTGCTTAGTGTTTCAGGGGTGGGAGGTTCTCTTAAACCTCACAAAAGTAAACTACTTGTTTGTTTTACAGATCCTGAGGGATCAGCACCTCACTCCTAGCTGCTCCTTTGCCTGCACCATCTGTGTCTCTTGTCTCCTTATTTAAGGGCTTGGGACATTCATAGCGTAGGTCAGCTAAGACTATAGCCAGCGCAGCTTCATCTGCTGAACCATCGCTCCCTGGCTAGGTCAAGAACCACTCATGCTGGTCCGCTCCTTTCCCAAGAGCACTAAGCCGTGACACTGGATTTTAAAACCAAACCCAAGATGGACTTCATTGACTTACATTCTCATATCTGCTAAAATAACTGAAGAATGGCAGAGTTTTCCCATCAACACAAAAGTCAACATATCATTTTAAAAAAGAGCAGAAAAGACTTCAATAATAGTTGGATTCCAGTCATACCCACCCCCCAGTACAATACAGCAGAAATGTCAGTGTGAGAATAATGTTGAATATTTTGTTGCTTTGACTCCAAAAGGAAAAAAAAATGTAGAAAAGTTCTCTTCTATCTTGTCATTCTCCTAAAGTTTGTAGTTTATGCAACAAGGCATGCTACAGCAGTGAAAGCTAAACACAACTGTTCCTCCTGATATAATTTTATTTTTCAAGTGGCTGATAACACAGCTACTGATTGCCAGCATTTACTCCCTCACCTATCATTCAGGCCATGCTACTGCTCTTCTTTAATCCTTTTCCCCTCAGATGCAATGAACCCCAAGGTGCACCTGTTTGACCTGACAGGGATCAGTTTAATCACTTTAAGGTGCTTCCAGTCACTGATTCCATATTGACATGGCCAAAGGTTGTGCTACACAGGTATTTCACCTCTTGAAAAAGACCTAATCCTTAAGAATTACTACCATTTCCTCTTCTATGCTACATTTAAGTCAGAGCACCTGAGAAATTATTGAGGTGAGATTAACCTGCAACCATAGCAGAAGCAATGTTCAGCATGAGGCAAAGAACTTTACCTCATTCATTAATGTCAGTGGTTCTACTGAGAAAGAGACTTTTCAACAGAAAGCAGAAAGATTCATTTGCTTGTTTGTACATTAGTTTCAAAATATACATGTGTAGCATGTAGTTAATATGTAAGGTAAACTGTGTACATATATTATAATGCATTAGGTTTTGTAATGTTGTTACTCATTTTCACTCTTTTATCTTGGTGTAATTAATATAAAGCCTACAGCCAACAAGAATAAAGCAGTATGTAGATATGACATTTCCAGCATAATCTGTAAAATTTTTTCCTTGACCTAGTAGAAGTGCTAGTAAACGTGACTAATGGAATCCAAACTCTCAGCCTTTCAAAGCAACTATTTGGTTTCAACATCCCCCTTTACCCTTTTCTAAAGGTGGTATTGTGATTTCCACAGTTAAACAGACAAGTGTAGTTCCAATACATAAGATAAAATGGTGATGTTGTCCAGATCTTTCCCTGTAAAAATGCATTAGTTTCTCAAAGACAAGGGTATCAAAACACCCAGATCCCTTTTAAATAGGCTCTTCCAAGCAAAAAATCAACAAATGGCTCTTGGGATACTTTTAGTGTGTTACAACTAAGAAAAGTGCTGTCATAGGGAGGGAGACTAAGACCAAGTCTCTTTTCCTTGTAACAGTTTGTCTAGTACAGATCTCTGAAGTGACCTGCCTTATGACATCCAGTCTCAAGTAAATCTGCCAAATCTGAACTTTTCCCCCTAAGTATCTGCACACCATAGTCCTTATTTCCCTTTCTGAGTTGTTTATCACTATCCTCTGGTTCCTACAGTGTCCATTCCTTTAAATAAACAAAAAAATAAACAAATTCATTACTGATAATAGGCCTTTAGTCCAGTTCCTGTTGCTCTTTAAAACAACAATTTTATCAGGGATGTTTCACCATAAAATGCCATAAAGTAATCAGATAGATAATACTTTTTTCTCTGTTACAAATTTAGTGAGCTTTATAGTTGAAAAGTTATGGAAAGAGTTTATCCAATCAGAAGCTCTTAGAAATCTGCACACACTTTGTTATTTAAAGCCTGTGATAATTTTATGTCAGTCAGTGAAATAGTGATTTAGCTGTTCAGCCCTGCTCAATCTGTTAGTAAGAACATGATAGGCAAATAGAAGGAAGATAATTAAATGGAAACACCAAAGACACTCCAGAGTACAGAGGGAGTGGTACAAAGTTAAAAAAAAATTAACACTTTATTAGCTCATATGTCAACGTAGATTTGTAAGGCATTTACATAGACACTACTATTGTGCTGCAGAAAAACTATCAAAAACATTGAATTACAGATTTTCAGATGCAAAAAGGAAGAAGAAATTTGGAGGATAAAAGGCATGACACAACAGAGGACGAAGCTGGAACGTGTGGTATGGGATGTATGGGATCTAGGCAGGAAGAGGGAAAGAGAGATGATTCAAACAAAGCCTGGCTCCTGACAATGAGCAGAGCAAATACACATGACAGGTAAGGGCAGAAGAGAGAGATCAAGATTAAGAAAAATCAGATAGCTGCAGATTCAACAAAAGAAGTGCAATGTGTGTGATCAGGAAAGCTTGTAACAAATAATAGAAAATAAGGATCCAAATAAATGGAATTGTTCATGCTCATTCCAATCTTCCAGTCCAGACTTGAATAAGAAGCTGAGGGACTGATTTATTCTGTTTTTCTAAATTGCAACCTTTTCTTTTATCTAGTAGAGGTAATAGATATCTGTGAATACCTATAAAGGTGGAAAAGTGTTTGACTTTTCAGTTCTGTTTTACATAATCAAAACATTTCCCTAAGTATTTACTAATCTTGCCATTCCCAAGGCACATTTCTTCTACTGCTTCATTTTTGCTGTGTTCACTTTCAGCCTTTATTTCTATTTAATTCTTTATGGAGAAATAAGTTACTGCTTCAGAAAAGAAATCCTACCTAAGACATAGTAATATAGCTTTCATATTTTTTCAGAACATTTTTTAATAGTGTTCTAAACTCCTGATTATTTTTAATAGTTAAAAATGAGAATAGAATAATGTAAATAGGATTTCTGAACTTACTTACTTATCTTACATTTGTAATATATGTATTTTAGCTTAGCTGTTAACCAAAGAAATCTAGTAATTCTAAAATATCAAAGCTATTTCTCAGTAGCACATGTTTCAGCCTAGGTATGTCCTCAGTAAAACTCTCCCAGCAATCAAAAAACCCCAGAAGAGCTCAAGATAACCGTGGAAAAATGAGGACTGTCTTTACTCATACAACACTTCTTTGTGTAAATAAAATAAGACCCAAATTTACCATTACAGAATAGACATGTTTTTGTCTATAATTGTCTTGGTTTGTCTCAAGGTTATTGGTTTGTCTAGTGAGTTGTAATGAGTAATTTCACACACAGAACATACTGAGTTCATACTGAAGCTTTTTTTGAAGATGTTCTAGATGTTCTGTGTTTATAAAAATTTGCACAAAGACCTGTACTTTGGAAGACAACATGAAAACTGAAAATAATTCTTTTTAGAGAAAGAGTGTATTTTAAAACTTGTGTAGCATTCCACATCTCAGTTTCATAATCAACTGCAAAATGGTACAGCAAATGGTTTTACATTTCTGTATCTGATGCACAGAAATATTATGCCTATGTTGCTCTAATCATACGCTTCTAGCATCTATTGTCTTGATTTTCTAAACATCAACCTGAAAACAGCGCAAACTCCAAATGCTACTTAGCCATAAAATTACAGGATATCACAGAACATTTCCTTTTTCAACACACTCAAAAAATATACATCTTTCAAAGACAGAAGGTTATCTTTGGCTTAAATCCTGAGCAATAAATTGTGCTTGAGAACAGAAAACCTAAAATAAATTCTACTTTCAAGTAGTGACTTCTTGCTGCTTCCTAGGTACAAGACATTCAAGGGAAGACTACTGGGCATTAAATGGTAAGTTACATAAAAGTGAAACACAAGTCCAGTTGTATATCTATCTTTTGCATGAAAACAGAATCACAGCCCTATACATTCAGATAAATCCCTCTCTGCACCTCTATAAAGAAAGTGTTTTTTTCCTAATTCATATTGATGTAATGTAGAAGAAATTATTTTCATGAAAATGCAATTCCCATTAGAATGAACATAGCATGAGTAACTAGCAAACGGGACATATAAATGAAAATTACAAGAAGTCTTTAAGACTGAGAAATAATTTGTCCTAATTAACCAGCTCAACTAATCAACTCTCTTAGGTACATATGGAAAACGAAACCAAAACAACATGTATTTTCATCTTGGAAGTATACATCTACATAATCTATTAGATGACTTCCTATTTCCAGATTTTCCCATAAAACATTTTATCCCCATCCAAATTTGTAGTGTCATTCATATCTCAATTTTGGAAATGAAAAATGTGGAAAAATAGCTGTATGACTGGATGCCTGAGCGTGAACAGAGAAGAATTGTCCACACAAGATGTGCAAGAGCCCAGATGTTAATTTAGTAGAAAACTAGGGATATAACACAAAGTTTTAATTCCTGAATTGAACTGGAAGGGCTTGTCTTCAGACAGAAGAAACTATGTGCTCCCCTTCAATCTTAGTCAAATTCCACAAAGAATGCATTTGTTATTACTTTTACTCTAATGCAATGAAAGCAGAACTTGGGAAACTGTTACCACATCATTAACAATAGCATAAATTCTCATTGTTTCTCCTTTAAGCAATTTAGGAATAACCTTAATTTCATTGAAGAAGTACGTATGTCAAATACTAAACTAAACTGCCAAAGCTCTTCTTTGAATGTGCATACACAGTATACACATATTTATAGATAAAGAAAATAGTAAACTAAACAGGTCTCAGCAGCAATGCCTGTGGAGAATAAAAACAAACATTAATTCTCTGTTACATAGTAAAGAAAGTGGTTTGCATGGTGAACATTTCAGGAAGCATCTGAAATCCACACTTATCTCTTGGAGGTGAAACCACCTTTTTCTCCTAGGTTCATTTTGAAAGCAGTGCAATTTCTTTTTGAACCACAAACAAAAATGAGTTTCTTTATCTTCAATTTTATTTTCTTTCTACTACTATCAATTTCTTGAGCTCTTTCAGTCATCTGGGTTTATAGGTTTTATCAGCATTTTGAATGAATAGTGAACTAGAATAATACACCTCATTGTCATGGAATCATTTTTATTTTATATGGAGTGAGCATGATTCCTATTCATTTCTGAATGTTAAAATACCCAGCATAATAGAGTAGCAATCTTCAGATGCATGCAGTATCCTTGCAAGGTAATTCATATGCCCTAGAGACATTTGATTCTGTAAATCAACATTTCCTTTATCTCAAACATTCACTCTAAACCAATTTTGGATCCTGTTTTCAGTTTATTTTGCTGTATTGCTAGTTCTTCTTTGGTAAGACTGTTATATTAACACAAATAGGAGTCTTGCACTGCACAAGTAACTTCTCGTACTTTGATGTAATGAATATGCAAGAACTGATTACTGCAATTATTATATACCCAGGGTCACAAAAGAGGCATTTTGTCCTCAGGGTTGGAAGGAAAAGTCAGTAAGAAATAAATCTGACATTTCTAAATGCATTGTCATTTATATGACATCTAAGAGAAATTTGTAGTAGAATGTGTAATGGACTTGCAGAAGTCTCGTTTTACTACATTAAATACTCTAATCCAGTCCTTGGTTTTGATTCTCTTATAATATATAAGTTACTGCACTTATGTCAGTCATTGAAAGGTAGAAAAATATTGTCTGTGTTGATAGCTCTACAAAGATGTGTGAACATTTAAAATATTCTAGCTAGTGGTATGAAAACTATGAAAAGACTCATAGGAAAGTAATAGTGTAAATATATCATGAAATGGACATATTCCTTAAAAAGTATAATTTACATTATAAAAGAGCATTAAAAAGAAGACACAACACTGTGAAACTATTGGAATGAGCAATAAAGCTTGAAATCTAAAGCTGTTGCTAATGAGACATGGAAATAAAATTTCACCGAAGGAATTCTGGGGTGCTACAGGACCTTTAAGAACTGAAAGATTTGCTGCTTTCCAAAATACAAAAATATATTAAAAATAATGTGGAGTGAGACACTTGCTCTGTTAGTTGTAGATAGACTGCAGCAAAGCACTACTTCTTAGACATTTCTGGAATACTTACGTCTCTCTGCACAAAATCACTGAGATGTAGAGAACTATGGTTTTTTATATTGTGATATGATGCTGAGGAAGATGTGTCACCATCACAGAAACGTGGTGGGATGACTAGCATGACTGGAGTGCTGCTATGGAAGGCTACAAGTTCTTCAGAAAGAACAGGCAGGGTAGGAGAGGTGGAGGGGTGGCTTTATATGTTAGAGAGTCTCTTGACTCTGTTGAACTTGAGGTCAGCAGTGATAAGGTTGAGTGCCTGTGGGTCAGAATTGGGGGGAAGACCAACAAGGCCGACATCATCATAGGTGTCTGTTACAGACTGCCCTACCAGGATGAAGAAGGGGATGAATTATTCTACAAGCAGCTGGCGGATGTCTTGAAATCGTCAGCCCTTGTCCTTGTGGGTGACTTTAACCTGCCGGATATCTGCTGGGAGCTCAACACAGCAGAGAAGAGGCAGTCTAGGAGATTCCTGGAGTGTATAGAGGACAATTTCCTTCATCAACTGGTAAATGAACCTACCAGGGGTAAGGCCCTGCTAGACCTGCTGTTTACAGAGAGGGGCTGGTGGGAGATGTAGTGGTTGAAGGCCGCCTGGGAAATAGTGACCACGAAATAATTTTCAGTACTCAGAGATTCAAGGCGAGCCAACAATAAAACCTCTACGCTGGACTTCTGGAGGGCAGATTTTGACCTATTCAGAAGTCTAGTCCAGAGCATACCCTGGGAGACAACCCTTGAAAACAAGGGGGTTCAGGAAGGATGGATGTGCTTCAAGTAGGAAGTTTTGAGAGCACAGGAACAGGCCGTACTGGTGTGCCGAAAGGCAAGCCGGCGGGGAAGACAACCAGCTTGGTTAAACAGGGAGAATGTAAATGAAATGTAAATGTAACAGAAATTGCCCAGCAGTTCCTTTGTTTAACCACAGGCAGCCTGTGCTGAGAATCCAGCTTAATTAGTTTTCTGGGAATGTGCAGCATAGCACAAGTGGCTGAAGGAAAGTTGCTGTCTCCTGTGTAAATTTGGTCACAGCCATTGCCTCTCAAGTCAAGACTAGAGAAGACAAGTCATGGTCTTCCAGGTCTTGGAGGGAGGCAGGAATTACAAGTGTGGGAACTGACTAATACCCGTTTCAACAGCCCTATCTGTATTTCATGAATCTATACCGTACAGAAGAATTATTAGGGTAGTTAATTGTAGGGTGGTTAATTGAAGTAGATATCTAGAAACTGCACATTAAACCTCTCAGAGATGCTGAACCTTTTTTGGATAGAGAAAGTTTCTTAGGAGTAGCAGGAAGTTAAAGAATCTAAATCACTACTAAAACATACAAGGTTTTACTGTATTCCTTATCTAATTTTTCAGATCTTCAGTTTCCCATAGTACTGAAATAACATTAAGTATTATGTGGAAGAAAGTGGTGCGCTTACTTTCCAACTCATTGATGTATCACATTCTCCCATAATAAGGTGTGAATAACAGGTAAACAAGTATAAAAAAAAACATTTTTACATAAAAAAACTTGATTTTAAGAGGTTTGACAATATTCTTTTATTGGAAAGTTGATTTTTTTTGTGTGTTGTCTTCATCATCCATATTCCAACTGAGTTTTATAAATACATACATAATTCATTCTGTTCATGCAGCTGGTTGTAATGCATCACTTTGATAATGACGATGTTTAATTTCTGAAATTGGTTTCATCATTCTTTTCCAAAAGGTTAAATAGTTGGGGTTTTTTGTTTCTTGGAAATGTGTGATGTAATTCCTCTGTTTTCTAGAATCTGAACTCCTCTTCTGATCATTTAGTAACTTATTCTCAGACTATAAATTAGATAAAATTTACAATTATATTTCAGATTCCATTAACTGTTTAGAACTGAGCCCTGACAGTCTCAACAATGACTAATTTTTTTCCCTACTCTGTAAATAATGCATTTTAAAAACTGGAAGACATACAGTGCTGCTTTTCAACACAATTAAAAGCATATTTGTCTTTTGCAATTTTTACTTTCGAGGAACAAACATATGCCTGGGAGGTTCTAAAGATATGACTTGTGTCGTATTGGAAGAACTTTTTCAAAATCTTAACAAAATATCTTGGCTATCTCCATAAACAGAGAACATGCAGTCTTTCCAGTTATTACAAATACATTATTTCACTGTCTCACTGTTGCTTATTTAGATATTATCCTTCCTTCTGGAAAACTACTATGTACCTTTAGAAAATAAATCACAAAGCTTCTGTCATGGGTTTGCTCTGGGCCAATTGCCTCTCACCCCCTACACAATTACTATAGATTGAGAGAAGGTTTACGCAAACAAAAGATATCTGATTGGGGAGAATAATATTAGGATTTATTACTAGCAAGATAAAAACTAAAGAACTATATCTACAAAAATTCCAATTAGGTAAAAGTATTATGAATTTACAAAAATACCCCTCCCCACTTTGTATCAGTTCAGGAGGGCAAGCATTCTTTTTCTCCATTTCTGGAGCTCCAGGTCTTTCAAATAGTTTTGTAGAATTTGAAAGTTCTTCTTTTATTATCTCTAGGATGACAGCTTTGATTCATTGCAGCTGGAACTGTTTCTGTTTCTCTCTCTCTTCTATGTCGGCCGCAGGGCTGGGCCTACCCCCCTCCTGGGCTAAGACCAGAGCCTGGGGTGTTACCCAGGTTCTGTAGGGTCTTCCGTGGACTGCAAGGGGACACTTTCCTACTGTAATAAGTAGAAGTTTAATTTAATCATCAAATTAGTAATAGTAGTGTATGTTATATTCTTATATACATATAATTGTAATAAGTAGTAGTTTAATTACCTTATCAAATTAGTAATAGTAGTTTACTCATTAAATTGTAGTGCATGTTATATTCTTGTATTCATGTACATATGCTATTATAATCATTGTTCTGTTAAAGTTAGGAGACTATAAATTGTAGAATGGTTCATTAATCCATCAACATTGTAAGCTGATAAGCATGCAGCTTGCAGTTTTTAAGTTAGAAAGACAAGTTATTGTGCTTTGTTAAATAAGTATTTCTGTATCTTATTTTTCTAAAACGCTCACTGTCCCATAGTCCGCATAAAGTTACGAAGGGAAGGACAAGAATCAGAGGGTCCAGAATGAAATGATACAAAGTATCCAGGATGGACATCTGCAGCAGAGGCCTCAAGGATAAAGGCCAATTAAAACCATGGAAAGGAACGTACCTGGCAACCGAAACGGGGCCTGTAGAAAAACCAACCAGAACCAGACCTGCAAAACTCGGGTCCAATAGAGAGACAGCAAATGATTATGGGAGGGAAACTGATAAAGGAATAAAAGTTACTGTTTTTGTCTACTGTGCTTGCGTGCCGTGAATGGGGCAGGAGCTTCCAGGCCACCCAGCATGCTGTGTTGCTTATTTGCATTTTACATAAATCTTCAATAAATTTTATTACTATATTTCAACTCAGTTTCATTTTACTTATAACACTACCATGGATTTTCACCACAGGGTCACAGGGGATAATGGCTTTTGAGTCCATCCCTGTTTCCTGTGGGGTCCCTTCCCAAGGAAGAACGAACAGTCCTTGACAGACCTCTCTGATATGGGCTCATCCCTCAGACAACAGGTTTTCATTCTCTGCTGTCCCTCAGGGTCACAAATTCAGCTTCACCAGCACAGATCCCCCACTGAGATCCTAGGCCTACCCAAGCCGTTCTGCTCCAGAGTAGGTCTCCCTGTCTCTCCATGAGTCACAGGTCTCCAGCAGGACTTTGTTTCATTTCAGGCTTCTGATGAAGTCTCAGCTTCCTCGTGCATCCACTTACTTCAGTGTAAGCTCCTCTATGAGCTGCATGGGGGTCTCCTCACCCCAAGAAACTTCCAGAGGTGGCAGGTTTTTTTTTTAGTTTTCAGTCTTTTCCCTGCTGAAGGAAGAGATAGAGAGAGAAGGGGAGAGGACTTTAGCACTCCCCCCACACACCCCATTGTGGCTTCTTTTCTTCTCTCCAGCTGCCAGCTTTGACCTTGAAGGCCCATTATCTCTGCCTGGAATTTCTTCTGCAACAGTCTTCTCCAGGCTGTCAGTCCTTCTCTAAAGTTTTTTTCTCTACTCTGTTACAGGAGGGATGGGGGGCTTCAGCGTAACAGCCTAGGGGAGGAGGAGGCCCTGGCCCACTTGGGGCCTTTCTCCTCTCCTACATGGCTACTAATTTCATCTGCCCAACCAGCTTCTCTTCTGTTTTCTTAAATATGTAATTGGCAGAAGCATTACTAAACTTTTGATTTGCTTTGCTCTGGAAATTTATCTGGAAAAAAACTATTTTCAGCCCCAGTGGGGGCTGGGGGGCTTTGGCAAACCTACAATAGCTTCTCATCTACATCTCATCTACTCTGAACCCCAGAGTATGCTTTTTCTGACATCCTCTCACAAGGAGCAGCCTCACTGAGATTAAAAAGAAAAAAAAAAAAAAAAAGACATGATACTATTGTGCTTTCAGTTTCTATCCACGGCATCAGAGATCCTAGGGGCAGATTTTCACTCAGTTAACATTTTTTAAAGCAATACCTCAATGGCTCCTTTTCATCTACTGCTTCATGTATTTGGAATGGGGAAATAAATTATGAGCAAAGAGCCTTCCCTTGTAGTAACTCAAGCACTGTTGTCTGCCATTTGCACAGTTTTCTGCTGTCAAATGGTTATTCTTCACTAAATTAATGACTGGGGAAAGAGAAAAATAACTAATTCCTTCAGTGCCTAAGTGCTTTCTTTCAAAAATCTTTTCCTTTGCCATTATCTGTCATTAGTAAAGGCCAGTTTTATCAAGAAGTGGCATTAATTCACAATTGTGTGGAGTAAATACATATGTGTCCATAAAGTCATCACCAAGGGGAGAGATGGAGAAGATATGGAGAGAGAGCAGCAATTTCTTGAAGCTTCAACTGGATGGCAGGAAAATACAAGCTGATGTCAGGGGTGCATCTTTCCAGTTCTGTAAGCTGATGTGTACAAAATACACATCATAATTCTGCCAACATTTTTACTAGGCCCTATGGGAGATGCTACCCTCAGTTCTGCATGGTAAGAGAACGAGCATTCTCAGCAGAGGAAATGTGACTTGTTAGATGGCACTCTTAACACAGAGCAAAACTATCTAAAGTGTTCTGTACATGGGTGGAACCTGAGTCAAAAAAAAAAAAAAAAAAAAAAGAACACGAAAAAGATTGTCCATTACCTTTTTAGAATGGATGAGACATTGTTTGCTCTGGGATTTTTTTTTTTAATATATAATTTTTTTTTGTTTTCCACTAAATTTTTAAATGTCTTAATTTTTCTGGAAGCTAAAATATCACTGTTAGTGTAATAAAGTATCCCTGGTTAACAATTAAAACGGTTAGCTCAATAGACACGTGTTATTGGGAAGAGGCTGGGTGAGGTGTGAAAGGGCATAAGCATACATGTATTCCATCAGCTTCAGCCAGAAATAAGAAATGTCTAATTATATTCACTTTATTGAGGTTGTAGTGTTGGTTTTCAACTGGATGTTAAGTGAAGAAAAGCAGAAATTTGTATCCTGAACTTACTCAAGTTTTCTTGATTTCGAAGTTTGTATGCTTTTTGTTTGTTAGTTTGATTGCATTCTGAATAAATGTTCCAGCTTTTAGTGTAACTACTGCCATTCTTTTACTGCAATCAGTTCAATGGCTGTCTAAAACAGCTTTTGAGACAATTTTTATTCTGAAATACTATGCAAATAGTATGCTACTTGCTGAGACATATTTCATTCTAAAAAGCAGGCTAAACTTACAGGATTTCTAAAATATGAGAGAAATATTTCAGGCTTGGCTATACCAATATCAAATTTATAGTAAATTAATTACAGAATAATATTTGAACTTGATAATACATGGCACTTCTCTGAATCATAAGCTGCTAGAATCAGAAGGAATTTGGAAACTCCCCATTTCCCCAGAGAAATGAAGTGATAACCTGGAGGTATTCTAAATCCGACTCTCCAGACTCTATTGACAATTCATATAATTTCACTTTTTTCTTTTTTCTTTTTTTTATTTGTACTAGAGATAATAGGAAATAATTTAAGTCTTTCCCACTACATACATAGTGATTGCTGGGTGATTCCTTAGATTCCTTCATTAAATCTTCAGATTTCTTCTATGTCTACCTGAGTAAAATAAATAATTGGCAAAATTATTCAACCAGAAAACTGTTATTTTTAATTTTGTGTTGTTGACTATATTCTTCACTGTAGGCCAGAAACTCTTACATTCATTACATATTGTTGCACAGACACTTATAGACCAGTAAAATAAAAATTAAAGAAAGTACAATCCCAATAAAACAAACAACAAAACAAAACAAGCAAAGAGAGACTGCTAATTCTTTTGGGTTTTTGCATAATGTTAATTGCCTTAAATTAGGTGCAAGATCTCTCTTAAGTATCAGATGTACCAAGGGCTGCCTATGTACCATTCCCATATTCACTGAGAGTTTTCTTTAAACACACTGGCTCATTTTACAGAAGGATTCCCTTGAGATAGTTGCTGGACTTTCCAGACTTTCCGCTAAAGGTGTTATTCAGTGAAGTCACACAAATAAATAGCTTTGGGGCTCAACTCAGAGGCCGGAGTTCCTCTGAGAATGTTCCCACCTGGAACATTCAATCAATCAATACTTTGCAGTGAAGATTGCTGTGAGCTCAGGAATCCTCATCTCAACTTTGTTTGTTGTCTTCAGTCAGCCCATTGTCTCCCCAGGGAGTCTCAGTGGGAAGGCAGCACCTGAACAGCTTAGAGAACTGGTAAATGCACCAGGTGTGCCCTTATATGCATCTACACCAGAACTATAAACATAGGACAAATTCAAATTTCTTACTTTCTTCCTTATATCTTCTATATCTATATCTTCCTTATATCTTATTTGCAAATTGCATTCCATAACTCTTAGCCCAGAAAGTGTTTGGATTTACATATACCTAAGATGCCTTTTTTTTATTATTATTATTATTATTATTATTATTATTATTATTATTTTTAAATTTTATTTTATTTTTTTCATCTGTGTGCTCATGTTTAGAGGACCACATATATAAAGATATGAATGCACTCCAAGGGATCCTTTAGTAGAGAACCTGAGTGGTAAAGAAACACAGAGATAGGTCACAACATTTTATTGACATCATGGACAGGATCCTTTGGTGGTGCAGAGCACCTACATATGTACAAGGTCTTCCTCCAGGAGAAAAATTTGCCTGTTTTCTGAGGAGACTTTTCCTGACCATGGGTGATAACTGAGAACCATGGTCCCTGACCCAGAGGGGAGCATACTGGGCAGGAGGCTAGGATCCTATGGAGAGGAGAGAACCCCATAGGCTTAGAACCATCACAACTGGTCATATCATAGAATCATAGAATCAGCTGGGTTGAAAAGGACCTCTGAGATCATCAAGTCCAACTCTTGATCCAATACCACCGTGGTTACTAGACCATGGTACCAAGTGCCACATCCAGTCTCATCTTAAAAACCTCCAGCGATGGTGAATCCATGACTTCCCTGGGCAGCCCATTCCAGTGCCTGATTACACTCTCTGTAAAGAGTATATATTGGAAAGTGTGCATACAGTGGCATGTTTCCAATTAATGCATACACAGTTACAGGAGACTCAGCATAACTATTCTAAGGAAATTGAAGCTGATCATCTTCGGTTTCTGTTTTTATTCAGGAGTTTACCCAATGCATTGAAAATCCACACCAAACAATTAAAAAAGCAAATATGGTCAGGTCCCAGGCCCTGCAACCAGAATGCATGTGAATTGACTTGCCTGGAAGTACCCCAGGATTTAACAATCTCTAGACAATAACTCAGAATTCCCAATACCACCAAACAACTACCAAACTATGGACTGATGTTAGGAGGGTAAGAGAGGGTAAGAGACCCACAACACACTGCTCATTCAGTGTTGTTTCACACTAATTCACCCTAAGGAATTTATGAAGAGGAACCTCAGTTACATTGCCTCAGAGGCAGGTTACAACACAGCTGGTCCTCAAAACAGGTCCTCATTCTCTGGATAAGAAATGGAAAAAAAAAATAAAAATGGTTTGCACCATTCTGTATGTCCTTCCTATGTAATACTTTCTCTTAATCCACAGGAACAATCATCTGACTTAGGGAGGTGTTGAAGAATAACTGAACTCCCAACACTTCAGTGAGCAATCTGATCTACCTTTCATACACATCAATTGTACTTTAGACTTCACCCAGTTCCACTGCTGCCAAAGTAGATTTTAATGTTGCAACAAATGGTGGAGGACTGGAGTGGTAAAAATCCCAAAAACTGAATTCTGAATAATGACCAAATTTGTGAAGACTGGCATAGGTTTGTAATTAGAAAAGAGCAGAATTTGACAAATAAATGAATTCTTAGGTAGAGTTCTTAAATTTCTGGAAGATATGCTTAGGCTGATTTTGAACTCCTTTTGGAAAGGTTTCAAAAAAATAGCTCATTATACAAGCACGTTAGTTTGCTTGGTCAGGAAAAAAGCTGGCTATGTAATGAAATTAAATAAAGGCATTAAGAACATTTTCATCAGGCAAATTAGTAGGTGGCTTTGTAATAACCTTTGTCAAGAATAGTTGCCTAATTAGATATGTTTTTATAGTTGTAAAAAAGATCTTATGTCCATACTACCTTTCATCTAAAAGAAATACTCAGTTCTGAGATAGACAGGTTCCTTATCAGTGTTTTTATATTTTGGTATTTTTTTTCACTCACCTCTTGATTGAAGTACCCAGAACCTCAGAATCTGAAAAATGTCTAGTCTGTGATTTCAGAAAATAAGGGTGGACCACTGGTCTGCCAAAACTGTGTCTTTAGCTTTGCAGATTAATATAATAAGGACAATGATAACTGATGGGGAAAACATTTCTCCTTTCTTGAACAGTGACTGTAGTATGACAGTAGAAATAAGGCTTTCTTCTTTCCACACGGCCAGCTGCAGCATGAAGTAAATATGCTTGGAGAATATCTCTTCTCCCATGACGTCCCTGCTTCTCTGGCAGAATTAAAGCATCAAGTAAAAGTAAAATCAAGCACATATTATTAGCAAAATTCTGTTCAGTTTTGGTGATAAAACATGGAAAGTGGTGCTTCTCAAGAATGTGAAAAAAAGACTCTTAAGGAAAACATTCTTTCAGTTTACACAGTTAAAAATTATTCTTTCAAATTTGGGCATATTCCTAGTCAATCCTGACATACTACATTGATATTAGACTCTAAAATGCCTTGAAAAACAGTCATATTATTACAATGAAACAATATATGAAGATTTAGTGTAAAAGTAACTTGGCAACGTATATAACTAAATGCAAGCTGCTTAAAAATGACTGATTATTTCAGATTTACATAAAAACACAGAAAAGAATCATCATTTCTTGAGGGGAATCTGTATTTGCAAATAAATTTAGTCTCTAATAAAAATCAGAATATTATCTGTTATCTTTTCCAGCTATCACTTTTTTGTCTACTTCCCAAACCACTTGGAATTATAATAGATTTTATTTTTTATATACAAGGGAAGTTACTTACATAAATAACCATTGAAGAAATAAAACAGTGGCAGGAAAATCCTAAATGACTGTAATAAATTCTGTGGGTATTACAGTGATATAATTTACAAAAGTATTCATAAATAAAATACTATGCTCTCCTCCTACTTCCCTTTCAGGCAGAAGGAGTCATAAACTGGTAAAACCATTTTCTGTAAGAGTGTAAAAATGACCAGAGACTAATTTTTGGAGAATATAGCTAGTTTGCTCTTTCCCAGATAAGAATCTTACAGGGTCAGCTGGGTAGGCAATGTTCCATATATTATTTTTCATCTTCTGGAATAGTTATCAGAAAAGTATTGTTTGCAGTATCATGATTTTTACTGTAACAACAGTAAAAAAGTATATATTTTAAATGATGCTCAATAAAAGCTCAGTTGGAGAAAATAAGTGAGTTTGAGAAATGTAATTGCAATGGAAGTTTGGTACCTAGGAGCTTTTGAATGCAGGACTGGCTTCCCTAAGTGTCTATCTGCATCCTAAAATGCCTGAATACCTCCATAAGTACATCCTCAGTTTTAAGTCTCTCTCAGTGCAAAGAAGAAATTAAGATTTATAGCAGATTTATTAGGAAATGGGTAAATTTGCTTCACTCAAATTAGTTATGAATATAGATATCAAAAAACAAAATTTAGATCCAAACTAAGCAAAAACCCGTAGTCTTGCTGATAAAATTCCATAAAGGACTGTTTTGGGGTTGCTCAAAATTACTCATCCTGTGACAGGACTTCCCTGTTTTGATAGAATACTTGGAACATGTCCACCATTTTGGTGCACAGCAGTCCAGATAAGGCTCACTGCCTCTTTACAATAAATACTGACTGGGCTATGGAATTGGTGAAAAGTAAAACGTGTCTTTAATAATTTTGTAATGATCTGAAGCATGCTGGCTTTTTTGTGCTATTTAAATGAAAATGTATGTGATGCATTTACTTTCTTGAGCAAAGAGTGGAATATGAGTGCTACTCTGGAATTGTGGTAATTGCTGAAAACAGTTACATTTTCTTTCTCTCTCTCTCTCTCTCTTTATTTCTCTCTTTCTTTCTCTCTTGTTCTCTCTCTCTCTTTCCAGGCTATTGGTACAGAGTATTCATTGAAACACAGAGATCAATAAATAGAGTTCTTTATTAGGTACATATTTAATACAATAACAAAAAGTCAATGTGCTGACCTTTGTGTCATCCTACGAGATGTCAGTTTCTAGGGCCCTCCAAAAAGAGATGATAAGACTTCTTCCATAACTCCTCTTTCCATAACTCTGTGTGTTGTGAGTTACTATATTCTGGATTTAGAGTGCTATGTTAAACCCAGCATGGCACATGAGATATTCAAAAACAAGAAAAAAAGACTTTCAATACCCTCAGCACCTGCCCATTGCCACAAGCCTTTAAACTCTATAACTTTTTTATTTTATGCTTTTAGGAAGCCTAACAGACCCAGAGGTTTGAAAAGGCAGAAGACTGACTACTACCTGTCTCCTTTTTATCTCTTCCTCACTCCCTAGTCTGAGTTTAGCACAAATACCAGCAATTTGCCAAGCCAGTCAAAAGCATTATTGATTCTGGAAAGTATGAACCAGGTTGGGTGCCTGTGATCAATATAAATCACTAACCCTTTTCAGCAAGGTACTCTAATCCAAAGAGCCATGAGAGTTTGCCCCAGCCAGCACTGCTCCAAGGCACATTCGCTGGAGGAGTATCTCTGAGAGAAATCATTCAGCAGAAACTAGAGACAGGTCAGGGTTCCTGAGGGGTGACAAAGAGAACCTTTAAATCACATCTGGGCCTAGAATTAAAAGAGACTAATAAGAAGTAAAAAGAGACTAATAAGAAGTAAAGAAAAAGGAAGGGTTGGTTGGGTCTTAAGGTTAATGGCCTTAAGGTTAATTGTTGTTTGAAAGAACAAGGGTTCTGTGAATAAGTGCAAGAAAAACGATGGATCCTGCCCTAGAGGAACGCTACTGTTTGCTTTCTTCAAACCTGTGTAAACTTAAAAAAAATATTTTTTTCAAAAAGAAACAAAAATTTGAGGGACTTCAGATATTTTAACTCAAAAGGTATGAAAAAGCGAAGTTTGCATTAGAATGAGAGAACTGGTGTTGAGTAGCTAAAAGGTGCCAGGGTACAGATTTAAAAGTTACTTAGGAAGTTAGGATGGATCACTTAAGAGACTGTTATAGTGCAACGGAAAATATTGGAATGATACTCTATTTTTTTTCAGGCTTAATAGCAGTGTGGCGATACAACATTGCTGTACCTGTAGAAGTAGAAGTGAGTGGTCTAAATATCCTGAATATAGTCAGACTCTTAGGGGAGGAAGGAAATGGATAAACAGGTCTATAAACTTATGTGAGTCAGCCTGCGTGAGCTCCACTGAGTCGTATTAGAGGAGTTCTATCAATAAATATTACAGAAGGCATACATTCCTGTCCCCCATCACCAGTACAATCAATTTAGGCAAACTATGAAATATTTAGATCCTATCTCTATTTTTCCCCTAAATTGGCTTTTGAATCTAACTCATAACATTCAGGGGACTGTTTTTTCTTATCATTTTCTTCTAAAGATACTTTATCCCTTCAGGATACTGTTCTTTATATATTTGTCACATTCTGCCAGCTATAGCAGGAACAATTCCTGTCCTGTTGTAGGATTGATTCTTTCTACTGAAGTCAACTCTAATTTGACTCGAAAGAGAACAAGATCTGGACCTATTTGTTGTTTATGTGAGCAGGGAAAATTCAGTATCCTGGCAACACAGATATTTATTGTGTCTCTTCCTACTGAAACATCTAAAATCTTTTTCAGAAGCCCTGCCAGGCTGCTGAAATGTCATCAAAATGTGTGCCAGATGGTCATATTCTCAAGAGGATTTCCCCAAACATGACTACCTCAGGGAACCAGGACCCTTATGTCCTGCGCTTCACAGTCAAATAGGATTTGGTAAAGGGGTTCTAAATATCAACATCTGTCCCTAACGTGAGTGCTACCCTTGAAAGTACTAAATGTCTTATCAATGTCCTATAGAGGGGAATGGAAAAAATGAATCACACAGAAATAACCAAAGAGGATATAGATTGAGTAATACTTTTTCTGGATAGAAAATGTTAAAACCCAACTCTAGACATAAATGAAAGTTGATAGTAATGCATTAATATTTCTGCCCTAGAACTCACTTGTTTTTTTTCTTTTCTTTTTCATGAATTTTATACAGAATTATGGCATTCTGAGAGCATGAATCCTGTAATTTGGGAATTAGAGAAACTGGTTATACTGAATTTATGATATTCTAAATTAATAGAATTATTCCATAACTGGTTGAGGCACCTATTGAACAAAATAACCAGTTTGAACACCTGTTGAACAAAATGCACCGCAGTTTTCCCACAGAGGTTTGGAGTTTCCCATGTCACACCTGTAATGTACTACTTAGACTTTCATTTCAAGATTACATTTCATAGTATCAGTGGTTAACTATGTGAGATCAGTGTATCTGAAACTGTGTGGCAAAAAGCTGCAGAATATTTAATTAACATAATCAGCATGTCTGCCAGTTAATAATGCCAAAAATTGAACATCAGTTCTTTAGTGAAGAGAAAACCACAATTTTTGATCCTCTCCTGCTCCTGAAGCAAATTATGAATTGAATTTTAGCACACCTCTCCTTCTGAGATATTTCTATATTGAAAGTTTTAGTCTTGATCTGGTCATTATGCCCCTTACCAAAGGCAAAACACTGCCAGCTATATTCTTGTTGATGCACTGCGGAATAAAAAAATACAATGGCAAAGACTTAATCCCCCTAGTCCCTGTGAAAGTAAGGGGAATTAGGGAGCACCTGAACCATTGTATTTCGAAAGCTTTCCCTTCTTTCTTACTACTGTTTTGTCTATAAGAAGTGGATAGGTAACACCTTCCCTGGCCAGGAAAGCTCAAGGGAGTTTTCAGCCCACACTAGTTTTTAGTCATTGCCAGAAGGTGAAATAATCCTAGAGAAGGATTATCAGTTCAAAAGAAAATTTATTATAGACAGGTGGAGGTTATTCTGTGAGGTCTGACTCACTGTTGCATTAAAAAAAAAGACCAGAAAAGTTCAGTGTATACAATTACATAGTTAATTCTTTTCTGCACTCTGAAGATAGATAAGTACTAGAAATGTCTCAAGCTACTTTTATTGGAAAAGGTTCTGTATTAATTTCACTAATGCTTTGTACATGATCTCAGATAATTTATCACTTAACTGCTCATCCTAGAGCTACTAAAGACCACTAGGACTGGAGTTTTCATTTGTGTTGCTCTGTTTACTCTTCAGTTCTAGTTTTTTTCTAAGCATTGCAGGAAAAAAAAGAATCACAGAAGCTAGAAATGTTACTAGAATTAGTGTATTTGAAAATGGGACCAAGAAAAACATTAACCTTTTAAATCAGATTACCAGGGCTCAAATATCTTTAACACATATGGATTCAAATACAGAACCAAAAGCAGTATACAACATCAGCTTAGAAAGAAAACTGAAATTACATTTTTTTTAAAAAAATCTCTGCAATTCAACAACACAAAGGTTATAGTGCCAGCTGCATGGACTTCAGTGACATTTAATAAGACCTCCCATTTCTCTCACTGATAAATACATTCAAAAGGGTTAGCATGGAGGCCTTATCACATGGTTTTAAAATCAGCTGTGTGGCCAGGAAGAGAGGAGCAGTATCTTATGCAAAATCAAGCTCATTGGAAAGGATCATGGATCAGAGTAAAAAAAAAAAAAATGGCAAACCCAGATGAAGTCTCCGCTGAGCCTCCTCCAGGCTGAACAAACCAGGTGACCTCAGCCCCTCCTTGTATGGCTTCCATGTAGACCCTTCCCAGTCTTGGTAGCCTTTCATTGGACTCCCTGTATTAAGTTTTACATCCTTCTTGTATTGTGGCCCCAAAACTGCCACAATATTCCAGGTGAGGCCGCCCCTGGTCAGAGCAGGGCAGGACAATCCCCTCCCTCTCCCAGCTGGCAATACTTTGCCTGATGCCCCCCAGAACATGGTTGGCCCTCCTGGCTGCCAGGGCACTGCTGACTCATATTCAGCTTTTCAGTGACCAAGACCCCCAAGTCCTTTCCACAGCACTTCTTTCCAGCATTTCATTCCTCAGTCTGTCCATCCATCCAGGATTGCCTCATCCTGGGTGCAGAATCCAGCATTTTCCCTTGTTGATCTTCATAAAATTGATGATTGCCCAGCCCTCTGATTTGTTGAGGTCTCTTTGCCAAGTCTCTCTGCCTGAAAGAGTGAACTTGATTTTGCTTTAGATACCACTCCTCTCTTCCTGGCCAATAGCTTCTCTCAATACAGTATAATTTGAGACTACCTCTGTACTATCTGACTGTCAGTCTTGCATCGTGTTTGAAGATGTTGAAGAGCACTAAGCACTAAGCACTAAGATGGAGCCCTCTGGAACCCCACTAATAACCAGTCACCAGCCTGATATCATTCTATTTGCTATAACCCTTTGTGCCTAACCCATTACCATATTGTTCACCCATCAGACTATGGATTTATTTATCTGTATACTCGATATTTTGTCCAGAAGCATAATATGGTTAGTCTGATTTTTTTTTTTTTTAATTACGAGTCAATATAGTGTAGACTCAATTTTCTTGAAGCTGAGATGCAAAATATGATGAAAAATCTATAACTAAAGTCACTGTCATTCAGAATTTACTCCATCTCTCTCTCATAGATATGTCAGTCTGCCTCCTAAAGAGACATCTCGGAAAAGGTGACTTCCAGACACACTAGTTTCTATATCCACACAGGGACTTAACAGACAGTCAAACCACATAAAAGTTTTGCTCAGAATGGGTCAGTGCCTGACAGTGTTCAAAGGTGGTATAAGAAGCACAGTAGTGTTTCAGCACTGCACTGAGCTGTGATGTAGGGCTCAGCGCAGGCTCCCACAGCCCAGTGTCAGGTTTCTTACCTTTATGTCTAAAGGTGAGAAATAGAATGTTGGATTTATATCTAATTCATTGGCTTTGAGCATGCCTTTAGGAAATCCTTTATGCATGAATAATAATGTATGCTTACTTTTTTTCTCTAAGAATTACAATCTACCTGTACAAAGTTTTCCTAATGTAAAAAGTTTTCTTAATATAGCTGTGCCATCCTGAAGGTTTTTTTAAAACATTTTCCTAAACACAGGGAAGAAGTGACCTAGAATCCTATTATCTGTATGCATAAACACAAAAAATTAGATCTGTTTTAAGTACAAGTCAAGCAACTGACCAAAATTTCCTCTCCATTCAGTTTAACACACCTAGTTTTGTGATTTAGGCTCACTTATTTCATAAACACTCAGATTACCTACCTTCAAATGAAATAATTAATGAAGGAAATATTATCTACTTTTTCAAGAAACACTGCCTTTCCTAGATTGCCTTGCCCAGTTGAATTTCTCTATAAAATTTATTTTTGTGTGTGTGTTTTTTGTTTTGTTGTTGTGTTGTTGTTGTTGTTGTTGTTTTGTTTTTTTTTATTTTTAATACATGGGAGAAAAAAAGAAAATATTTTGGCAGCTTTGGATTATTTACTTGAATGGGCCTGTTAAAACTGTTGTCTTTGGTAATTATTTTTTCCATTTAAATAATCAGATGAATTAATTAGATTAGTGGAATATGGTTAATCTTATATGACACTATTTCTTACTGATTTTTGGTTGAATACTCTATGCCTAGACTAAGACCGGAAATTAAGTGATATCAGTAGAGATTTTTGGAGGAAGGTTGATTTCAAGCTATAGGACTTATTTTATTATAAGAAAGTACACAATTAATTTTTGACATCTGTCATGCAAAAATTATTCTGTATGTGCTAAAATACAGACATGTGGCATTAATAAAGATGACTTTTTTCTAATTTATTTTAACAACTTTAGCTGTATACATTTTTTCTGAGGTGTTTTGTGACTGCCTTGTTTTACATATATCTTGCACATTTTTAAACTGCTTTAATTTGTTACTTATTGCGTATATAAAAATTAAACATAAACATATACTGAGAGATGAAAGCTAAACTTTGTCATCCAGTTGTAGAGGGAAATTAAAGTAATTTTATACCTTCTAAACATTTCACTAACTTGCAGAATTCATTTAAAGTGCCTTTTTTTACATGGAGTAATTCATTAATTTGAAATTCTAAATGAAGGTAAAATTTTTAAGTTACTCCCTCTTGCAAAGTTTTCTTGGTTTGCTTAATCAGTCAGTAGGCCCTTCTAACATGTTTTTAACTAGTTTAAAAATTGACTTCAGAATAGGGGTGAGTTTTAAGATATTCTGGTGGGTACTGGCATTTTGTGTTCTTACATTATTTTTATTTTATTTCACAGTGAATCAGTGGTTGTTTTAGTACACTGATCATGTACAGTATATTTTAAAGTGTTATTTCCATCTTTTCATATTACATTGAAAAGCAAATGTAAATTTCTTCAGGAAAAGGATCACCAATGAGTTCCAGTGGGATGCATTCTAGTCTTGCTGCAGTGATGCAAAATTTGCAACTTATATTCGAGAGAGGAAAATCCACAGAAAATAGATTTTTTCTAAACCATTTGCATGATATTTCAATTTGCAATTGACTTTAGAATGTTATGGCCAAAAGGAATTAAATCCTATAACCTCTCTGAAATATAGACACATTTTTAAAAAGACTGTTTTCTTGCATTTAATAATCCTGCTATGGTTGGTTAACGAGAAGCTGTTCAAGGAGGTATCTACAGTAATCTGATTTTAATTGGGAATTTATTTTTTCTAATTTCTCAAATTATGTAGTTTAGTAAGTGTTCTATAGGATTACTAGCATTCCTTGTGGATAAAAACAGAACTAATATCACAACACATTTCAAACATTTGAGCTCCAGTAATTCTTAGTGCTCATTTGAAAGAAAAGAATATTCAGTTAGTTGTCTTCCTTCTTCCTGTTTCTAAAAAAATTGTTTCCAACATCCATAAAGAGTAACCGATCTTTTTTCTTCTTAATATTGTACATAAGGCAATTTCTCTATGAAGATGATTTTTTTTCCTATAAAATGCAATCTTAAGTTTTTATTTCTGGGGACCATGAGCAATTTTGGGTTCTCAGACTAAAACATCTTTGCACGTAGTACTTCTCTGCAGTTTTTATACTAAGCAAAACCAGTAAATGGTAGAAGTAAAAACATAACTGGATTTATGCATTTGTTTTTTGAAAATGAATGTCTTTGTATGAAACCTTTTTTTTATTACAACCTTTTCTATTTTGCTCTTCTCTTTCTTCTCATCCTGCACAAGACCTCAATTTTCCCATATACTGAGTGTTTGCGTGGCCTGTGTCAAAAAAAGAAGTATTTAAAAGTTGAAGACAATTTGGTTAGCTCCTTTTCTAATTTTTTTCTTTTGATCTTTCCATGATTTTCTTTTTGTTGTGTGTGTGTGTGGTTTTTTTGTTTTGGTTTTTTTTTTTGATTTTTTTGTTGTTGTTTCTGCCAGTACCAGAATAAAGAATATTGAACTACCAGAAGAATAATCAATTACAGATGGCCAAACGTTTTACATTTCCATTATGAATATTCATGTGAATAGAAAATTAATTCTACTTAGGATGTGACTGTGCATCTTTTGTCTTCAGTTTCTGTGACTGTTCTGGAAAATGAGTTGCTAGAAAAAATTGATACAGAAAGTATACATTTTAATGCTTCTGTCCAAATATTCTTCTGTGAGAAAATCAGAGAATTTAGGTTGGTAACAGAGAGTCACACTAAACACATGACTTTAGAGTAACTTGTATTGAGGATAGCTGACCCCAGCTTAGGTTTGTAATTTTATATGCAATCTTTGATGAGTCTTCCACTTCTCTTTTCAAAACCAAAAACAACTTGGGAAAAATTAAGTCCAGGAGCTGAACTATTCATTAAGTAAGACGTATATGAAGTATTTAATTGATCCAGAATGAAACATGTCCAATTACCTGTCTATTCAACTGTTTCCTGCTTTACTCTAACTGCAGTGCTTTAGACACCTACTGAGATGACAGCGTGTTCAGAAAATACATGCTAAGCTTTGAGGTAAGACATTTCTTCACAAAAATGAAGGCCCACAAAAAGCCTGAGATGATTTGAGGCATGTCATAAAGGTTAAGTAAGAGGAAGCAAAGATCTGTCATTGTGGAATTCAACACTGACCAAAAGCATCCTGCGCTGGTCACTGGGCTACATCAGGAAATGTTTGTGTTCCCAAAGTTGTCCTTCTTAAGCTACTGAAATTGAAACCTCAGGCTACAAAAACCACTGGATGAGTGCTGCAGTGGATTCTGGATCCAAAGGAAATGCCAGAGTATCAAATGCAAGCTCAGTCCTATGAGACATGGTGTCACATCATGGTGTTCATCTTCTGGTAAATTTGGGGGTTAAAGATGAACTATCATATTATGTAAGAAATTGTAAATTTCTAATAATTTTGAAAACCTCTAGTGATAAAAATGCTTGGTATAAGACTTACAGAAAATCTTTCAGAAGAAAGTTAGGTACTTTTTCACTATGCTGTCTTTTTAAAATCATGAATATTTGAATTTATATTGTAAATTGTTCCTGACATTTAAATTTATGAGTTCTCAAATTTAAGTGTGATTTTTTTTTCCTCAAACAAGTTTTGACCTGTTTTAGTGTGTTTTTTTTTTCCTTAGGGGTACCACATCCCTTTTATATCTAATAGTCTGACACTTTCCCAATCAAAATGCCATTTTTTAAAAAGAAAACAAGAAGCAGACCATCTTCCTGAAAACAGAATGCAAACTAGCAAGTAAAATAGTCAGGCTTTTTTGAATAATGAGGCAAAGTGGTCTTGTCATTCAACATGCTGCAATGCAGTTTTGAACTTTCACAAGGCGGAAAAAAACATTCAGCTGGAAGGAACAGGTATACGTGTAGCTAAAATTATTTTGTCTCATGAAAGTTTCTGCCACTTGGAATTCAAATTTCTATTTAAAGAAGTAGTATTTTACATTTTTAATCATTATTTTTTTTGCTTTGTAATTACTGAAATACCCAGCATCTTTATTTTACATTAGTAAATCACCATTTCCTGTGTTTTCTTCAATCTTCCAATTCCCTAACCCTTACCCAAGTCCACATGATTTTAGAATTTATTTGGTTACATTGGGCTTTTTTGAAAGAGTGAAAATAGTATAAGTGAAATGTTGAACTCTGTTTATCAAAATCAATGAAAAATTTGAAGATTCAGAATAAAACATTTCTCAGGAAGTTTATATAGCAGGCCAAACATGTCTCATTATGGAACTCTCACAAATGTTTTTTAGTTTAAAATTATGTATTTATTATTTTTTACTGCTGCACATGCCAGAAGAGACAGCAGACAAAACTATGATGGCATCTGGGAAAGGCAGGAAAAACACAAGATAAAAGGATATTTCTCCCTGGATCAGGCTAAGTAGCCAGATAAAGATAATTAAATACATTTGAACTTCATATAAGCCCAAACATATCTTATTACAGCCTGACTAAGAATACTGGAAAGATCTACTCAGGAGTTCAAGACAGTTATATATTATTTATTTAGATTATTTAAGATTATTAGGCTATTTATTAAGATGGCTCCCCTTTAAACAGGGGAAGCAGTGAATTTGCTAGAACAGTGGGTGTGGATATAACAAATATGGAAAAGGAAGGAGGGAGTTTGCCCAAACTAAGAAAATATGGGAGGGGTTACAACTTTATGCGGATAAAGAGGGAAGGGTTACAACCATATAGGGAATCAAACAATGAGCAACCAGGGATAAAAAGGAGTAAACAATTTAAGAGAATTTTTACAAAAATTATGGGGTATAATAGGTAAACTCTGTTTTAACAGTAATCCAGAACTCTATCAATAAAGTCCATTGTCTCTAAAGGTGTTCTGTGTCTCCCAGAGTGTTCTATGGGTAAAAACAGCATCTTAATCTTCTGCTGACTTTTTCAGGGCTTCAATCCATCTTCTGTGTTGCTCTTCTTCCTTTGCCCATCTTCCACAATAGCTGAAATTTCATTAACATTTCTTTGTCTTTCAATAATTCAAAGTATATTTTGTAGTTAATCTTTTTATCAATAAAAGGACCTGAATGGTGTTAGACATTGTTCCACTCTGGGTAGAAGAAGAGGTTTGGATCTCAGGATCAGATATGAATTTAATGGTAAAGTTTGTTATCAACTAAGATAAAAAATATGTCCCATATTCAAATATTATGGAGATTTACCTCTCAAAGGCTAAATGACAATAAGTTTACTTATGTAAGCACAGAAGAATGGATATAAAAACTAACCTGATGTTTTCCCTCATTTACATTAACAGTACTTTTGTTCCTTGTCTGTTCACAGGTCTTTTATGGTTCTGGCCTGACCTCAGATATTAGAAATCAGTGACCATGTTTTGTAAAGAGGCTGTGCTCCAGCTTTTCCATAGCATTAATTTTATATCATTATAGCAGCATCCTGAGGAGAGTTCATCAGCTTTCATATGTTCCAGGTCCTGGTCTCATAATACATGCATTGAATTATTATCTGTTTGCGATACATAGGTTTGCAGCTAGATTTCAGTGCTTTCTCTTGTAACTCAAATTTTTGAACAGAAGTAGCAGTGAGCTTATGACATCCTGTTCCACATTCAGCATTGTCTGTGCATAATTGACATGTTCATTCACTTCAGCAGAAGTGGTAGGTCAACAGTACCTTTCTGTGGACATGACATTAAAATGTGCCTCAAAGACCTTGCAGGAAAGTGCTGAAGTACTCAGGGGTAGGCCCTACTAAATAACTTACCTTTTTATTTATTTAACTTTATTTTTCACTGCCATAAAAAAATGCGAGATTTTGCCTTCTTAATAATTTATTTTTTACTATTTTGAGGGTCAAATAGCAAGACAGCTGTTTCTTAACAACCTAAATAAATTACCCTGTTGTGCATGGAAACAGCTTCAGCTTCATCCTATTCAAACCAGTTTTTGTTGCAGTCCTTGGAAAGAAATCACTTTGACATCCAAGTGCAGGTTTCAACCCATGCAGGTCAACAGTTTTTGTTCTAGAGGGAATTTACTGTTACTTAAAGAAGTTTTACAGCCTGTTCTAGATTGATGATGTATGAGAGAATACAGTCTGAAATTGTTTTCCTTTCTTTTCTCCCGCTTTGCTTCCTAACTTTACAAGAATATAGCTGGACATTTAGGTTCATGAAACACCATTCCCAAAATGCCACACTTGAGGAACTTTGGAGAATATCAGCAGACACTTTAATTATGGAAATTTTCCTGCCAAATGCTTAGCCAAAGAAAACGTCTCATGGACAATTACTTTGTTTCTGAGAAAAAAATATTCAATACAAAGACATGTTTTTGTCTTCCTCTTTATTTTTACACTATGTGTCAGGGTCAATGTCATTCTACCTAGTCTCTCCATTACCAGTTCGAGATTTTTCTCTTAGCTAACATGTGCACTGTATTCCATTGCTGTTCTTACGAAAATAAAATTGAAAGAAAACATTCTGGACTTAGATTTAGTTTAGTTTAGTTTTGTGTGGTTTGTTTTTGTTTTTGTTTTTTGTTTGTTTTTTTTTAATGTATAATAAATTGCATGCAATGGTGCCATGGTCGTGTGGTTTTATGATTTCAGTATTCATGCAAGTCATTTAGAAGAAAAACCTGCTTATTCTCTCTATATCTAAAATCTACATCTAAGATCTACATATAATTTCATATATTTATTTGAATTGCCTGTCTACTTTTACAGATAAAATAAACAGCAGCACAGATATTAAGAAAATAGAATGGTCAAACTGGAAATTAGTGATGTGAGGTGAGGTTTGCAAAGAAAATCTGTCCCACCTTCCCTCTCCAGGGGATCTGTACATCTCCAGAGGGTAATTGTAATGATTTCCTGTTGACCAAAAGAATGAGAAGTCAGGCAAATACCCTGATGTTCAACATTAGGATTTGTTCATACTTTGGACTCAGCTGATACAGCATATTGCATATAAGATGCCGTATCAAGTGATTTTACCATCCTTGTTAGTTACCATACAAGAGAAGTGTAGGGAACAGAACGACAACTTCAAGAGAAGTGTAGGGAAGAGAAAAAAGGACTCTGTAACTGTTGTTGATCTCACCAAAGCTTTCGATACGGTGAACAGAAAAGGTCTGTGGCAGATTTTGGAAAGTTTAGGATGTCACCCCAAGTTCCTCAAAATGATCATCTCGCTTCATGAGGACCAGCATGGTCAAGTCAGATCTGGCGACGCACTTTCTGAGCCCTTTCCAATAGCCAATGGTGTGAAGCAAGGCTGCATTCTTGCACCAACTCTATTCACAATCTTCTTCAGCATGATGCTCCAAAGGGCCATGGCAGACCTCGATGAAGAAAATGGTACCTACATTCGATATTGTACCGATGGGAGCCTTTTCAGCCTAAGGCGACTGAAGACCCACACTAAGACCTTAAATCATCTTGTCCGTGAGCTGCTTTACGCTGAGGATGCTGCCTTCGTTGCCCACACAGAAGTAGCTCTGCAGCGTTTAACATCCTGCTTTGCAGAGGCTGCTGAGCTTTTTGAATTGGGAGTCAGTTTGAGGAAGACAGAAGTTTTCCTTTAGCCTGCACCTCAGGAAGTCTCCCATCATCTGCATATCACCATTGGTGAAACAGAGCTTAAATCAGTTCAGCAATTTAATTACCTGGGAAGCATCATCTCCTCAGACGGTAAGATTGATGCAGAAATTATAGACAACAGGTTAGCAAAGGCATATAGAGTATTTGGTAAACTCCATAAAAGAGTGTGGCAAAACAAACACCTGAAGAGAAGTACAAAGATCAGCATTTACAGAGCCATCGTACTGTCTACTCTTTTATATGGGTCTGAATCATGGGTCATTTACCAGCACCACTTGCATCTCTTAGAACGCTTCCATCAGTGCTGCCTCCATACAATTCTAAACATCCACTGGACTGACTATGTGACTAATGCATTTGTTCTTGAACAGACAGCAGTCACGAGCATTGAGGCCATGCTGCTGAGAACACAGCTGCGTTGGGCAGGGCACATCTCCAGGATGCAGGACTACCGCCTCCCTAAGATCGTGCTCTATGGGGAACTTGCCACTGGCTGCCGCAAGAGAGGAGCCCTGAAGAGGAGATACAAGGACTGCCTGAAACAATCCCTCAGCCTCGGCCATATTGACCACCACCATTGGTCTACCCTGGCCTCCAATCAGGAAACATGGAGACACACCATCTATAATGCTGCTGCTGCTTTTGAGAACACACGCAGGATCACTCTCGAGGAGAAAAGACAATGCAGAAAGAATCGCATCTCGTCGATATCACCTGGGGAGTCTTTCTGCTGTGCCTTCTGCAACCAGACTTGTCTATCTCGCATGGGCCTTTTTAGCCATCAGTGCGCTTGTAGCAAGTGTGGGTAGAGCCCTTCCCAAATCTTCATTTGCTAAGCCTAGCCATGATGAATTGTCATAAAAATTCATATGGAGGATACAAAGACTTTATACAAACCTGTTCATTTTGAGACAGCTTTGCTTTATTCAAAGAATACTCATTAGTGATAGTGAGCATATATCAACAGCCTTTTTCAGTCACTTGAATCACATTTTAAGACGGAGCTACTAATATTGCTAGAACACATATTGCAAATATTTGTACAAATGAGCAAAAGGAAGAAAAGTGGAATTCTATTTTCAAACAATCTGCCCCACTCATACTTCAATATTCTGTTTCAAGTAAATCTTCATAAAGGCAAATTATGGATACCTTCTAGAACATCTTTTCTGAAATGCTCAATTCTGTCATTTGGGATGCGGTTGAGGGCATATAAATTAAATCAGTTTTTGATTGCTGAGATCAAATAACTCTGATTTTACATGACAAGCAATGTGTAGATCAAGTTATTATGAAGGACTTATTATGAAGTCTCTTTGGTTCCTAGATCAATAAACTGTAAAAAGCAGCATGACAGAAAAGTTCTATAAAACTAGTTGTCTACCAAACAGGGCTTTTATATGTCTGAAATTTTAATAGATCACCATCCAGAACATTCAGAATCAATTGCACTCTACATATTGCAAAGCTTTTAAAATAACTACTACATTTCTAGACTATCAATTTGCAGTAAGCACTTCTGCTTCCTCTCGGAAGGATGCTGAAGACCACAATAAGGTCTCATATCAGTGTCCTCTTCTCCAGGCTGAGACCTGAGACCTCAGCCACCCCTTCTGTGGTTTGTTCTCTAGAGCCTTTACTATCTTTATGGACTTACTATGGATGCTCTCTAAGAGCATTAGGTCCTTCTTATACTGAGGTCCAAAACCGCACACAGGACTTAAGGTGAGGTTGCCCCAGTGCAGAGCAGAGCGGGACAGTCCCCTCCCTCACCTGGTTGGTGATGATTTGCCTGATGCCCCCCAGGACACGTTTGGTCCTCCTGCGTGCCAGGGCACTGCTGACTCATATTACCTCCAGTTTCCTTTCTGTGAAGCTACTCTCCAGCATCTCTTTTCCCACTCTGTCTATTCATTCAGAGTTGTCTCATTTCAGGTGAAGAATTATGCACTTTTACTTGTTAAACTTCCTATGAGTGGTGATGACAAAGTCCTCTAATTTGTCAAGGTCTCTCAGCAGAGTCTTCCTGCCCTCAGAAGTGTCAATGGTACCTCCTAATTTAGTATCACCATCAGAGTTACTTAGTGTATCTTCGAGTCTGCACCCAAGTCGTGTTTGAGAATATTGAAGAACACAGATCCTAAGAGGGAGCTCTGTGAAACCCCACTAGTGAATGATCATCAGCCTCATGTCACCCCAGTTGCTATAACCCTTTGTTATAACACATGAGCCAATTGCTCACTCACTGCATAATGTGTTTATCCAGCTGTGTGCTGGACATTTTGTCCAAAAGGATTCTGTGAGGAACATTATCAAATGTTTTAGCGAAACAAAAAAAGATTACCTCAAATGGCTTCCCTTGATCCACTAATTAGGCTACCTTGTGGTAAAAGGAAATTGAGTCTGAAAAACAGGACTTTCAGATTCCCAAAACCATTTGAATATCATAGAGAGAGGTCTCTCAGTGCCATCAACCAGCTCTTTGAGTACCCTTGGATGAATCCTATCAGCCTCCAAAGACTTACAGGGATCCAGCTGGAGCAGCATATGCCACACAAGTTTGGAGTTGACTGGAAGTTTATCACTCTCACAGCCATGGTCTTCCAGCTCCTCAAGCTTACGTACCCTGTCCATCCCTCCTGAAGAGCCTGTAACTATCCAACAAGGCCCTCCAGTCACAGGACTAGGGTTCACTTACGCCTGTGATGCATCTCTGTGACAGGGCCAAGGCTCGTAACTCTTCTTGCTTGTTCTTTGCTTGCTTTGCTAAGCTATTTCATCTTGGGAAAAATAGAATATACACTTTAGAACTACAAAAGTAGTAGTTTTTCACCATCTAGGCCCTATCTCTACCTGTTTGAAAGCACGATATTTTTTTCTTATTTATATTTGTCATATCTATCCATATGGATAATTTTCATATGATTTTTCCACTTGGATGACAGAATTACTATTCATAAAATGTCAGACCAGGAACACTAAAACCTCAAAGATATTATTTAATATTAGGAATTATCCTCCATCCTAGTGAGTCATTACTACTGATCACTGAAATCTGTAAAATACCACATCAAAACTACTATCTCTGACCTTTTTGAGTCCCTGATTCCTTCCTTCCTTCCTTCCTTCCTTCCTTCTTTCCTTTCTTCTTCCTTTTTTCATAAGTTTGTCTTAAATTACTTTGATTTGAACAAAAATGCTGTGGGAATGTCTTCTGATATTATTCCTATAAGATTAATTAATCATACTTTGGGAGCACTGGAGGACAAACCCTTACCTAAAGTATATCACATGGGCTTTGTTATTTACTAAGTGGCTATTTGTTTATTTTGTTTATTCCCAATGTGTTCCTTCAAGTCCCTCATTAATTATCCTTGAGCTTCCAAGTTGCAGCTGAGATGCAGAAGAGGTATATCATCTCATGTTCTTCTTTACCTAAGGAACAATGGAATTTTAATACTGGATGCAGGGCCTCAAGGCTATATCAAAGCATTATTATGCATGTTACACAATATTGCTAAAGCATATAATGAGCCATGTTAGACAGTAATCAAATATTTAACTAAATGTATTTCAGTGGTAATGGCATTGCGGTAATACTTGCTTAGTTGGCAAATCCATTGATTAAATAAAGTCATTAATTTAATTATAATATGTGGTGGATACTTTCATTTCAATACAGTTTCTTTCAGAAATTGTAGGGATTGGACCAAAAGAAAAATAGTTCTAATTCCAGGAAACTTTCCACAGAAATAAATATAAACATTTCTTAAGCAGAATTTTCAGCAGCTTTTATATTAGCAAAAAATTATCAGGTATGTATTCTTCTATGTACTATATTTCATTTAAAAAAAAAAAAACAACAAAAAAAATATACGATTCAAGAACAGTTGTTATAAATGGAGAGAAGATGATGATATTTGCTTATGTAGATATATATATACATTAAAAATATGTTCATCATGTCACTAATGTAACTAAAAGTTGAATTACTTAAATGTAATTGACTTAATGTATAACTCTTGCACAGGAGGAAAAATTACTGTAACCTGTTGGCAGCATGGCAGAGAGCATGCTGGTAATATGATGGAATAATATGATTTCATCCCTCCCAGTCCCTCTACAGATTATTCTTCTATTTTGTCCTGAAAGATTCTAGTGCCTGGAAACTGTCTCACTTCTAAAACCTTTCTTGCCACAAGATAAGATGGGACCTTACCCAGTACATGAGAAGCAGCTTCTAATCCAGCATCATCTGCAAGTCACATCTTTTGCATTTATTTTCTACCAGTGGCCTAGAGATAATTTGAAGCTGATGCCCTTCAAATTTGCTATACTGCAACTGCATTCAAATACTTTTCTTCTAAAAAAGTTTAAAATTTCACAATGTCCTTTTCATGTTCATTTTTACAGTAACATTGTCAAAAATGCTTCAGTGCATCATTATTATTCAGTACATTTATTTATATCACATATAAATAAAACATTTAAATGTGTATCCTAGGGTGTTGTTAGATGATTGCAGTGAGTTCAGCTGGAGAGATCTAAAGCATTAGGAACCCCTCAAGTAGAGATTATTGTGCAATAAGAACAAATAGTGAGTGTGAGGCAACACAATGTGCACACTGCTGGTTTCTTTGGGTTTTTTTTTGCTGGATTAGTCATGCTCAGTACTGAGAACCTGTTAGCAGTTGCAGATAGATGTGCATTTTGCTGGGGTTTTTTATGGTTTTATTTTTTGTTTGTTAGTTTTTGGGTTTGTTTTTGTTGGTTTTTTTTTGAGCTCAAAGAACATTTTGCAATATGAACCAAATCATATTGCAATGTAATAAGGACAATTCTTCCCTCTTCCCTCTGCTTCACGTCTTCCCCTCTCTACCCTTACCAGCTGTTCTAAGAAGCATAAAAATACTTCTATGCTGGAAACAGGTATTATTTCCAGATCTGTTAATCTGCTCTAGTTATCTCCATTACATCCTTTCTGCTGTACACTGCCTAGCATGAAAACCAGCTCTGCTTCACTTTCATCTAATGTTCTTGATGATATAGTGCTGTGCCAGAAAGACAGACATGACTGTCAGTAAACTACCATTTGATGACATAAATAGTTTCTTGACTTGTAAAGCCAGAGTCGCAGTAAAACCTAGGCAGTGGCTCTGGTTTTTTTTTATCAGCTAGAGGAATATATATAACTCTGAGTTGTAGTGATGCTGTCCCAAGCTATTTCCAAAAGTGAACTGTGCTAACACTCGAAGACTCTATGACTGAAATGCAGAATATTTCCTGTTATTTAATGTGATGGAATGGACTGTAATTTTTATCCTTTCCTAGGTGATAACTACAAATGCAGCAATTCAAATAAGAGGCAGGAGGTCAATAACTTACTAAATGGCTACTGAGTTTTGACTATATATGATAGCCCACCTGCCTTGCCATGAAAAGAAAATGACTTAGGGTGACATAGTTTAGGAATTTCAGTAGTAACCAGCATCAGTGCAAATTATAAATACTCAAAACCATTCACACATAATGTCTTTCATTTACTCCTTGGTGCTGTATAGTACAATCGGACCTTTAAAGAGAATGTTTTCTCCCCCTGTGAAAGTCTTTTTTCATAGTGCAATAAGGTTTGTAGGGGTCCATCTGGGAAAACATAGTTATCTTGGGAGATGATTCACAATTTATTTCACCTTACCTGGAGGCTTTCCTCTTAATAAGTTTTTGACCATGAAGGTTTAAAAGTTAATAAAAGCACAGGGAAAACTTTCTTTTTCTCTCTCTCTCTTTTTTTTTTTTTTTTTTTTTTTTTTTTTTTTTTTTTTTTTTTTTTTTTTTTTTTTTTTTTTTTTTTTTTTTTTTTTTTTTTTTTTTTTTTTTTTTTTTTTTTTTTTTTTTTTGAGAAACAGCAGCTTATGGTCACCACCTGGCAGTCTAGCACAGAATAAGGGAGTGGTGGAGAAACAAAAAGCAAGGACTGACACAGGTTCCAAAATTTACTGCCATTTGCCTTTCTTAAGGGTAGAGAAGCTCAGAAAGTTGTAATGTTTCTTATGGTCATAATGGCCATAGCCTTCCAAAATTGCTAATAGTTTAGTTTAAGCATAGATCATTGATTAGATTTTCCTGAACTGCCATTTTTGAAAGCTACAGTTTACTATACAAGAAATTCTGGGAAACAAAATGAGGGTGAAGATTTTAGATTTTGCATGACTCATCAATTATCAACTAGTGCAAAGTATTTCGGAGCACTGTGAGAAACTTGAGAGTTAAATTCTTAACTAGAAGTCTCTAAACCCTGAAGCTTTTTGGATTTGCACTTATTTTCCTTAGTTTTGCTTGTCTGGGACTGATTCATAACTGTTACTACGGGCATAGATAATACTACAATATGCCTTTTTTTTTTTTTTTTTTTGCTTGAAATCAGCCAGATTTTTATTTTGCAGAGACTCTTCCTTAAAAATTTCTGCTATAAAGTTATTCAAGTTGTCTTATGACTTCTAGCCTATTACGTATAGTTATACGTCTAGCCAGATGTATATCCATTACTACAAGAATCCAGAGTTAATGCACTCAGATGCCAGGTAGTTAATTTCAAGTCTTAAGATTCCTGGGACATGGTTAAGCCTCATAAGAATTAGAGCTATTTAGAAATAATGATGATGTAGACTATTTGGCTTTCTCTTCTTGTTGTACGGCAAATGTAGATACCCTATCACAAAGAGGTTATAATCTTATAAACTGTCCAGTAATGTACTGCACTTTCTTGGGGTATGGTTAAGCAAAAGTAAACCAATTGCAAGGATTGTTGAGGTTCAATGAGGCCAAGTGCTGAGTCCTGCACTTTGGCCACAACAACCCCATGCAGTGCCACAGGCTGGGCACAGAGTGGCTGGAGAGCAGCCAGGCAGAAAGGGACCTGGGAGTTTGGATTGACAGAAAGCTGAACGTGAGCCAGCAGTGTGCCCAGGTGGCCAAGAACGCCAATGGTATCCCGGCCTGGATCAGGAACAGTGTGGCCAGCAGGAGCAGGGAAGTGATCCTTCCCCTGTACTCAGCACTAATGAGGCCACACTTGGAGTGCTGTGTCCAGTTCTGGGCCCCTCAGTTCAGGAAGGATATTGAGGTTCTGGAGCGGGTCCAGAGAAGAGCAACCAGGCTGGTGAAGGGACTTGAACACAAGTCCTATGAGGAGAGTCTGAGAGACCTGAGTTTAGCCTGGAGAAGAGGAGACTCAGGGGAGACCTCATCACTCTACAACTCCCTGAAAGGAGGTTGTAGCCAGGTGGGGGTTGGTCTCTTCTCCCAGGCAACCAGAGTAGGACAAGAGAACATCGTCCTTATCTGTACCAGGGGAGGTTTAGGTCGAATATAAGGTAAAAATTTTTTAGAGAGAGAGTAATTAGACATTGGAACGGGCTGCCCAGGGAAGTGCTGGATTCTCTGTCCCTGGAGGTTTTTAAGAAGAGATTGGATGTGACATTAAGTGCCATAGTCTAGTAACCACAGCTTTGTTGGATCAAGGGTTGGATTTGATTATGGGTGTGGTTATACCAGGTTCTGCTGAGGTATTCTGGGAATTGTAGTTCTAAGACTCTGTTGCACATGCTCACTTGAATGATTGTATGGGATTGGCTTAGGAGATTACCTGTGTGACGTGGGATCATTTGAAACTACTATTTAACCTGTGACTTGTTTGAATAAAGGGAGATTCGTTACCCCACCACGTTGGTATTCACCACGGTCCCCATGGGACTTATTTATTTATTATATTAATAATACAACATTTGATGATCTCAGAGATCTGTTCCAACACAGCTGGTTCTATGATTCTATGATTCTATCGTCATTATTTATTCCCTCCCCCCCATATATATTCATGACATCTCCTTAGTATCTTAAGCCTTCCCTTGTTAGCTGGAATGACAGAATTTTGAACATAAGTGAATAGGGGGAAGAAGAGAAGGTAGAGAGAAGAGGATAAGACTGTAGATTCCATATGCAGGCAAGAGGAAGAGTGGCTGCTAAGTGACTGTTTCAGAGCTGTAAGGATTACATGGTGACATAAAGGCAAAGGGGCATCTGTCATTAGAAGACTGGAACAGGAATGCTCCTTGGACTCCATTTCTGTGAGAATATCAGAATATAGGCATTCCTACATTGTGTAAAATCACACTCCATCTAGAAGTTTAACCATTGAATGGCTGTGTATCTGATTTAACTTAAGAGCTGTGAAAAGTTCATTGAGTACATTAACATGACTACAGAGTTTATCTGTTTTAGGAAGAATTCCAAGAGTATACATAAGCACTGAAAAACCACAAACAGAAGTTTCATAAACTTTCTATGCCAGAAAACTAAAGAGTGCAAGATGTCATACTCTTGAGATACTGTAATTTCACTTATGACTATTAATATGCATGCTCATTTTTACTGGCACACATATTTTTGTTACTGAAGATGAGATTCCCTTTTTGAAATAACCATTTAATAAGATAGTAAATGAGGTTTGACTTATGATATGTGTTTTTTTTGTTTAATCGCTTGTATTTTCTTATTTAATGCATTCAACATAATAAAATTCTGCCTTTTTTTTTTTCGTCGAGTAGTGAACTTCATATTAATTTGTTGTCTTTCTTTTCTTTTTCTTTCCTTCACAGTCAGACTGCATCTGTTTATTTTCTAAAAGTGTCCTTTCAAACAATTTGAAACATTACTACATGGATATTTATGGCAAATTCATGATATTTTACAACCACTTCCAGAGAGAGTTAAATTGCATTCATCAGAACTTTTGCTGAATTATTCATCTTATTTTATGGTGGCAGAGTCAGTATATTACTTTTGGCAGGATATGTGCTGAAACTGATGTTTTATCAAACTAGATTAATTAGGCTTTTCTTTTCTTTTTTTCTTACATGTCGAAATTACTGCATGTAAGATTCTGTAAGAAGGAAAAATAGAAAGATTTAACAATTACCTTGTCTTGTGAAATTAACTTTAAATGTAAACACTTTTTGTGTTTACATTTATAATAACTGCCCTGAAGCCAGGGCGGTTTCACAGGAAAGTACCTAAATTTCCATTCTGAATCGATGGTCTGAACACTTCCAGACTCTCTTCAGTACTAGCCGTGTAGTTCAGGACCCAGCAATGCAGTACATTTCACCACAACCTGTGAAAACTGGACTGGATACTGCCCCCACCATGGGAGAAACTCTTAAAGCAATACAGCAGGTGAAAATTGGCAAAGCAACTGGAATTGATGGAATCCCACCTGAAATCTGGAAGCACGGTAGCCAAACACTCCATGTTAAGTTTCACGAATTTGTGGTGTGCTGTTTGGAACGAGGTGAACTGCCTTCAGACCTTCGTGATGCTGTCATCATCACCTGGTACAAGAGGAAGGGAAATAAATCAGACTGCTCAAATTACCGAGGTATTACTCTGCTCTCCGTTGCTGGTAAAATCCTTGCAAGGATCCTTTTGAACAGATAAATACCCACCATAGCAGAAGATCTTCTACCTGAGAACCAGTGTGGTTTCCGAGCCAACAGAGGTACCACAAACATGGTATTTGGTCTCAGACAACTGCAAGAGAAGTGTTGGAAACAGAACAAAGGACTCTATGTTACCTTTGTTGATCTCACCAAGGCTTTTGATACTGTGAACAGAAAAGGTCTGTGGCAGATTTTGGAACATTTAGGATGTCACCCCAAGTTCCTCAAAATGATCATCTCGCTCCATGAGGACCAGCATGGTCAAGTCAGATCTGGCGATGCACTTTCTGAGCCCTTTCCAATAACCAATGGTGTGAAGCAAGGCTGCGTTCTCGCACCAACTTTATTCACAATCTTCTTCAGCATGATGCTCCAAAGGGCCATGGCAGACCTTGATGATGAAAACGGTATCTACACTCGATATCATACCTATGGGAGCCTTTTCAGCCTAAGGTGACTGAAGGCCTGCACTTCAGGAAGTCTCCCATCATTCCCATATCACCATTGGTGAAACAGAGCTCAAATCAGTCCAACAGTTTAATTACCTGGGAAGCATCATCTTTTCAGATGGCAAGATTGATGCAGAAATAGACAACAGGTTAGCAAAGACATACAGAGCCTTTGGTAAACTCCGTAAAAGAGTGTGGCAAAACAAACACCTGAAGAAAAGTACTAAGATCAGTGTTTACAGAGCCATTGTACTGTCTGCTCTTTTATATGGGTCTGAATCATTGGCCATTTACCAGCAGCACTTGCGCTTCCATCAGCGCTGCCTCCATACAATCCTAAACATCCACTGGACTGACTATGTGACCAACACGTCTCCTTGAACAGGCAGCAGTCACGAGCATTGAGGCCATGCTGCTGAGAACTCAGCTGCGTTGGGCAGGGCACGTCTCCAGGATGCAGGACCATCGCCTCCCTAAGATCGTGCTCTATGGGGAACTTGCCACTGGCTGCCGCAAGAGAGGAGCCCTGAAGAGGAGACACAAGGACTGCCTGAAACAATCCCTCAGCCTCGGCCATATTGATCACCACCATTGGTCTACCTTGGCCTCCAATCAGGAGGCCTGGAGACACACCATCTATAATGCTGCTGCTGCTTTTGAGAACACACGCAGGATCACTCTCGAGGAGAAAAGACAACGCAGAAAGAATCGCATCTCGTCGATATCAACAGGGAGTCTTTCTGCTGTGCCTTCTACAACTGGACTTGTCTATCTCGCATTGGCCTTTTTAGCCATCAGCGCGCTTGTAGCAAGTGTGGGTAGAGACCTTCTCAAATCTTCGTTCGCGAAGCCTAGCCATCATGATGATCATGATGATGACCTAAATTAGGCCATCCTAAAATGCCTGGGGACTTTGGACACTGCTCCTACCCAGAGTGGTTTAACTCTGTGTAGATTGTAAAATGAGTCTGGGACTTCGTATCATCATCAAAGGCCAAGTGAGTGCCAAGGCATTCTGAGTAAGTGAAATGAGTCTCAGACATTGCACTGAGTCCAGGACATGGGTTTTACTTTCTTGATCCTTGAAGCAACACTCAGCAATCATATAAATTCACTAAATAAGAATAAAAATTTAGCGTGCACAAAACCCAAAGTGAATCATGTAGAACTTTGTGGGTGCAGAAAAGCTAGTTTATGATGCAACGAAAACAATGGACACTGTGACTTGTTCAATTTAAAAATGAAGGTGTAGAATTATTTCATAATCATGTTTTAATCCTTTTGACACATTTTCTGCACGTTTCAAGAGCCTTTTTTTTCATACAGAAGTTCAGATTTGGCCATGAGCCTCATGAAGGGTCTTGTACAATTCCTCTTACTCTTGAGGAATTAGGAATATTCAAAATATTTGTATTAAAGTATGAAGAGAGGAAGATAAACAGATTTACACCAAATAGAAATTGCATTTCAAAAACACCTTACAGACTACTGTAACTCATTGTCTGATTTGTGAAAAGAAAGATTTCTTTTTCAACTAGAAAAGAAATTTTTGTTCATAAAATACAATGCAGTTTGACAAAGAAGTAATAGCTGACTCCTAGATTTCATGATTCCATTTTGGAATTATGTTGAAGTTTCATACTTCCACATTGATCAACATTGATCAACTACGTTCTTATCATTTTTTCCCACTTTAAAATATCTGACATTACTCTGCAAGTACACTGATATATATATTGATATATTTTGTTGGGTTTTCAGGAATATTTAATTAAAATTTTTTAAAGTTAATATGGACCAGGATTTTAGTGTGAAAAGTGCTAGGGTTTGTTCTGTCTAGAATCCATAGCACCACAATCAGGATTAAATGCAGGCGATTTGATTCTGTGACCTTTGTGAATTAGATTTTAGCTGAAAAGCAACACTACAACACATAGCAAATTCAAGACAAAGAATATTAGGATTTGAAAATACAGCATTAATGAAATTTGAAGTCAAGAGAATGTAAGCACTTAAAAAAATGCACAAGGGCTTTTAGAATGTTGGTTTGTTTGTTTGTTTGTCTTTTCAGTCTGGAAAAGCTGAGTTGAAAGAATGTAAACTGCTCTGGGTGATTTTGATAGAAATTCTATAATGCATGGCAAATGTACTGATGAGAAATGGTAAATATTTTAGAAATACTTGAGCAGACTGCAATTGAAAGCCATTCCTGTTTAAATTTAAACAGAAAAAAGGTTGGAAAAGGCCAACATGATTAAGTAAGGTGATATAAAGAGCAGTTCAAGCAAGAAATGAAGGGTGTTAAAAATACATACACACAGCACAGTAAAGAGCAGGACCTAAAAAAAATATGCAGAAATAAGTAAAACCAATAACTGCAGGAAAAAAATGAAATACTGAAAGTTGAATTACACATAATGCTGAAATAAACAAAGGGTCTTTCAAATACTGTGGCAATAGAGAGCTGAGAAAAGAGAAAATTGGCTTCTAAGAAAATTACAGGATAATTTTGAGATGGGAAATATGAGATTAATCAGTAATCTTGTTTTTAGCTTGGTTTCCTGAGAAATATATTTCACATGACCATTTTGTCTGTCAGTACTTTTCAGTCACTTTTGAAGAATTAAGTGTTTCAACCATATTTGACAGTTGAAGGGAAGACTTTTAAAACACCTGCATTTTTGGTGTTATTTGGCAACGGTTGCAGCTGAAAAAGGAAAGGTTATGATGTGCACTGACGGGTTCTGTTTTAACCAGATGCTTATTGAGACTCTATGTACTGCCTGGTTACTCTGCAGTCAGACATAGACTTTCATGAGCAATTTCTTGCCAGCCAGGAGGCGGAGGAAAGAGCTGACAGCATTTTGGAAACAGCTGGTGTCTAGGCAGGGTTTAGGAGTGCTGCAGCAGAAGAGGAAGCAGGTCACAGTGAGGGAGTGTACACAACATATGTATGGGATGCAGGAGCAGATGGTGGGAGGTGGTGGCATCAGAGAGTTCTGCCTAGTTCCTTCTCACAAGCTGGTGTTAGCAACCAGAGAGACTATCCTGTGTGGAGGGAAGGGGAGAAATACCTTTTTCAAATTAACTCACTTTTCTGTCTCTGTGTTCTGAAAGTTGAGTATAAGATCTGAGAAGCTAGCTCGCACTGTGTTTCATTAGTGATCATTGTTCGTGGATGAGAATAAAATTATGCTCTGTCCTGTCTACTCAGGCAAAAGGCAAAGTTAGTCATATACTAATGAAGAGGCTTTCAGGACATTAGAGTCAGACTCTTTTTTTCTTTGGTGTCACACATTCTTCAGTAGAAATGAAAAGCAAATAACAAACACCACAAGGTGTGATTGTAATTCCAGATCACCTGTATCTGATCCTGACAAAACTAAGCTGCATGGAGTTCTAGCTAAGAATTTGTCTAAGCTGCATGGAGTTCTAGCCAAATATCCTGTTGTGTTTCTGTGCTTTGCTTAAAATATATTTATTTCCTGACACTTTTATTTTTAGCTGAATAACTCCTTAAGAAGAAAATTGACAACAGGAATCAAAAGGCCACAATAGAGGAAGAAAAGAGCACCAAACCCATGTTCTAGAACTACTTTACTCTATTGTTTCTGTTTCTTCTCTGATATGAAAGCTTGATTAATTGAAACTTTTACATTTCATTTTCATGCTTCACATAGGCTAACAGAATTTTGCAGGAATTTGCATTATTTAATCAATAGGGTGTAAATGAGGACAGGATGAAATATTCATCTAGAATTTTTAGAAATTTCTCTGTCGCCATTTTGTCATACTATTTCCTTGTACTTTAGTGCAACCAGGTTATTCCAGGTCATGAAATCAAGCTTCTCTTATTTGGGGTAACAACATCCTATAATCTCTTCCACAAACTAATGAATACTGCCTAAATATTGCTCTCATTACATTTATCAATATTGGACTCATTACATTTATCAAAAGTGCATTCCAGGAACTGTGTTTCTGATGAGTGGACATCCAGCATAAACTGACTGAGGCATACTGTACATTATTTTACAGTATAGAATTATGGTGTTCAGTTTCTTTATAAGAAACTTGATTTTTAAAATGGCTGTTTTTCTGAATTTAAATTTAAATTTCAGTTTCAATAGTACAATATAATGCATACTTAATGTAAATTCCAAACTATCAAAATTACTATTTGGATTAATCACTGTAAACTCTACGTTGTTATTTCTAAATTATTGAAACTGTAAGTACAATGATTTAAGCTTATTTGCAAAATAACAACTAAACTCGTGCTTAGTTTAATAATCTAATAGACGTAAAGAAACACATAATGCAAAGGCCTGCAGGATAATTTCTTCCACAACCTTAAGAATTGACTGTTATTATTAATATGGAAGTTATCTTACATTTAAGAATTTGTGATGCAATGGCAGACTGCGCAAGCAATATGAGTACATATCAGGTAAATTTTGGATTATTCCTTTGTTTTATTGAGCTCTCCTCTGTACAATTATCTAGGAAAAGATTCACAAAAAAATGAAGCCCTATGCAGAGAATGATATTCTATATTGGTATCTCATAAAATTTTCCAAAAAATCTATGAAAAGCCCCAACCCTAATATTTCCTTGAGTTGCTGAAAGAGAAATGCAACAAATTCACCTTCCTGCATCATGAATTTATGATTTGTTTTTCTGTTTAATGAAAATACCTCCCATTTCCTTTTTGGTAATTTGCTTGGTTGCATCTTTCTTTCAGGAATGTACAGAACACTGGTTTCTTAGTCTGAGCCTCCTCTGTTTGGATTTCTTCTTAATAGTTCTGTGCTTTGCAAATTTTTATGATAAAGCTTCTTGACAGCCATTTGGGATTTTGCCCAAAATCTTCTGTTACCTGAGGTGAATGCTGTTACTGATCCTTGAAACAACAACTATGAAAATCTATGCTCCTTGTGGTCCCAATCTTCATTTTCATATAAGCAGACCAACTAGCGTTCCATGTCTTGTTTTTATTTTAATTATTTTTCTGAGGTGTACCATTTAGGGCTCCATAAAAAAAGGGCAAATTTAGGCAGTACATTCAGAAGATAATTTGGAATTGTACTTATAAGCTTGACATTTCATTCAGTCTACCACCCAGATCAAATTCCTTTGCAAGCAAGAGTCACATGCCTACTTGTCCATGAATGATTGATTATTATGCAGTTTAAACCACAGAAAAAATCTGAGAGCCCAGTTGTCTTTGATTTTACAGTGACCAGTTGTGTTAGATTTTTGCTTTTGCACATAGCCTATGACATTCCTCTTCACTATCAATGCTTAGCTCTTATGACACATTCTGTAAGGCTCCATGCCATGTAGATTTTACACTGCAGATGGAATTTGATGTATTTTTAACAAATGCTATTTAATGGCACTGTATGAAAGTGACTATGTTCATCTAGGTAGAGTACTGTTTTAACATTCTCATTTAAACATGTAATTAATATACAATTTTTGTATTTGACTCACTCTAATATTATAATGAAACAGTTTCATGAAATGACCATATTCTAGACTGTAAGAATTTAAAAAAAAAAAAACAAACCTGTTAGGGAAAAGAACCCAGAATAGTAAAAGTCAACAGTTTCTTTTATGTACCCATATTCTTTGCTACTTTTCAAATTAATTATGTGGTTTTCCTTTTCTTTCAACACAAGAGGCAGTTACATGATTTTTATCATTATATGAATTTTCTCAATGTTTCATAATTTCCTAGTTCTGCTTAGGTGTACCAGATCTAATTCTTTCAGCCTGATGCATTTTTAATTCAATTTGGTTTAGCTCAAAAAAGCATATGAACGGCCCAAATGAGTCACAACAAGGGTTATCTAGTCTTTATGCACTTCAGTTATATAAATTTATCTCTCATTTCAGGCAAACTGTTAAGGAATCAATGCCAAAAGAAGTGCAAGGAAAGACAGTGGGATATTTCATTCAAGTATTCTCCTAGTCTCAGGTATATCAAGTGAGTTTTAATGTGACAATTTAAATGTCAGTAATATTACATTTGATTTCCTGCATATAAATAAGAGCTTCCAGATAACTGAAGCAATTTTTCTATTATAAGATGCTTTGAACCATAATCATCTAACTTTCTGTCATGAATGGTTCTTGTTTTTCTGTTATTTTGCCTTTGAACTTCTTTATAATAACAGCTCTTAAAATCTGAAAACATCCTTGAAGTATAATTTTGAAACCTCTCTTTGAAAATGGCAACAATTTTCCTACAAGAATGATAAAATTAAAAATTTCTTTTGAAAAAATTAAGAAGTAGTGTGACATAAAAATGCTTAGCTTTGTCAGAACTTCAGTGATGTAGCTAACTAAACAGTATTATTATTTTGTATACAATATATCTTATTGTATAGTTTCAAATGCATTTGTTCTAAAAGCCTGGAAAGTCCTTTCCCAGGTAGTAGGTTGCATAACCATCTCAAAAGGAAAAATATCATGCTTCTGTTGCCATACATCGCATTTAGAGATATTGTTTTATATTTTATTCTATTAAAGTGCATTTCAATTTATTGTAGCAATCATTTAAGATCTGAATCAAAAAATAATAGTTTACACTATGTTATATTTGGTTTTATTTTGAATTATTTTAAAGAACACTATGGTACCTGGATTACTTATTAAAATGAAAAACCAGGCAAGTAAAAAAACCCCACCCAACCCAGCTCCCTGCAAAGAAACCAACCAACCAAAACCAACAAAAAAGCCCCAAACCCCTAGCTATGTCTTTTCTGTGCTTAAATAGAAGTGTTGCTTCCTGCAGTGTATTAATCACACAAGAAATTTCAGAAGAACTTATATAGCTCCAGAAATGATTTTTGTTTATTTTCTGAACCAGAGTCCTACAGAGTCATTAAGAAAACCCTGAAAATCTGTGTAACTTATTTGGCTTCTATTGGAGGTGAGAGGTGTAACACCTCCTCATGTTAGACCATAGAAATCCACTTTGCACAAGAATCACACAGAGTGAAGACAAAATAGACTGTTTATTGAAGGATAGGCCAGCTTTTATATGGTAGGGCATGGAATGTGAGGAATTTGGGTGGAATCAAGGGAGGTACATGCAAGGGAATGTCTATAAGTGGAGAAACTGAGCTAAAACACATCCAAATATGGGTAAGGGGAGATATAAAAAGAGAAAAAGGTTTAGATTTTAACTGTCAGGAGCCAATAGGCAAAGGGGTTTCCATCAAGGAATAGGAAAAGAGCTAATACTAATTTAAACTGCAGATTACATATAAGGTAAGATTTTTTTCTAACAACATTGTTAAGAAATTGAATAAACATAATACATTTATGACATGAAAATCTGTCTCTGAGGTAGGAAGTTATCTGTTGTCCAGTCGATTAGCTGCATTTCAAAGCTGTCTTTTCTTCAGAGGTTTTTCTCCACCACAAATAAGCATCTTGTGGGGTACTTCCAACAGGCTTCTGCTTAGAAACTCAGACACTTTGTTTCTGTCTTCTAAAGCATAAAGGTTGTCCTGGTGAAGCAGGACTGTAGACACAGAAATAATGTTCTGCAATGTACTATAGATGTAAAGGAATAAGGCAGAAAGAATAAACATTTATTTTCAGGTTCTGTGGTACTCAAAAGCCAAACAAATAAAAAACCCACAAAACCCCCAAACAAACAAAAAAACCCCACCCCACCTTAATTGGAGTAAACATTATGAAAACAAAGAAATATTACCTTCCTGAGAAACTCATGATCCAAAGTTTCTAAATTGTGTGTATAAACAGAACCACATTTTAAGGACCAGGAATTTTAGAGGTCACTGAACTAGTGATTTTTCAAACCTAATATTTTATTCAATATCTATGGGATTTTAAAACTTCCTTTTGAAAAACATTTCATAGTAATGAAATTTAGACTTTCTAGAAACAAAGAAAATATTGTAATATATCAGACAAATGTTATATTTTGAGATTTAGAGCTTAGGGTATTGCTTTATTTCTTAGTCAATAATGATTTGTCCAACCATTAGCTAATTTGAACTAATTTTTTAATGTAAGGAAGGTTTTAATCCATTTCCACTTTTTTCCCCCTCCATTGTGTCACACCTACAGAATCTGTCATTACGTCCTGGAATAAGAGTATGAGTATGAAGCAGGCCATTTAGTAAACAGGCTTTAAACAGTAAAGCTCAATACTGGACACAATTTTTACTTAGAATGTTTAGGTACATTAGTGAGCTATATAATAAAAGAATTTTTATCATTCTGAATTTTAAATGTTTTCAGAGAACTAGATTAAGTAGCTAACAAAAAAAAATCTTAAATTATGTACAATTTTTTTTTTACTTATTAAAAGAAGTATTAATACAAGTTATAAAGCACACTGGATACCACTTGGTTTTGTTAATATGCCTTATATATTTGCTAATTATGCCTAATATCCTTTCTGTTGAATTTTTGTATTAAAACATTGACCATCTTCAGAAGTGTTAATGGCAGTTACCTGGAAGTGACAAGAGAGCAGTCTATGCTGTAGTCACTACTTGGCTTATTGATATATAGCACGTTCCGCATAATCAATTAGAAACTCTGTGATATAGAGAAATAAATGTATACCTATATGCCAGATGTATCTAAGACAAGCACACTGTCCTCTTTTAGTTAAAATATATATATGACAAATATTACAATATAAGATTTTTTGTCAAGCCAGAATGTGTTACTTTTTACAAAATTATATATGACAGCTGTATGATTTTTTCATTGTTGTCTTGCTGTATAAAGGGAAGGGAAAGATCCTTACAGAGGGAATTTGACTTTCATAATTTTTAAATTAGCATAACCAAATTTATATGTTAAGCACTTTTTCTCATAATTTTAATATTCGTACTTTATTGTCCTCTTGCAAGATACTGTTTTTTTGGTATTTATTCTAATATTCTAATATTCTAATATTCTAATATTCTAATATTCTAATAATTTTCAAAGGTAACCATTGTTCACTATCTTTTTTTCAATGATGAGCTCTATTTTTTACATAAAATATTTTTAAACAGTTACTTGTTATTTATTCCTCAGAAATCTACATTTGCAATACACAATTCTAAGTATACTCACTTCAAAAAGATCACAGGAAATAGGATTTTTAGTCATTATCTATTACTTTAAAAGTTTGCAATCACGGTACTACTTGGAGATTCTTGGAAATGCAGGACCCCATCAAGTGAGGTGATACACAATCATTACAGATGATATGTCTTGAAGAATAGTACTTTTAATAATTCATTTCATATTACAGATCATCAATCTGTCTGTGAGATTTTTAGAAACTCTAAGTGTTAAATCTGAGAGCACCAAGTTCTATTTGCCTAAAACCTGGTGTATAATGCTAGAGGCATTTTCAGGTTGGTAAAAACGGTGTTGCTTCCAATTCTGTAGTGATTTTTCAGTATTTGTTAGCTGTTTACCCTCAAATAGAATATTGATTTGCTCTTATGTCCCATAGCTATCTTTTAGGTAAAGGTATTTAGTTGCATGTGTTTGCACTTTTATGTGATGCTGTGTACTGTAGGAAGATTCACTTACACAGGATTACCAGACAAGTTAACTGAGAGCATCTTTGTAGCAAAAGAAGTTCAAGAAACTTCATGTTAACAGGTTATTCACCTCTTTCATTCAATATTAGGAATAATAAAAACCACTACCGACAAAGAAAAGACACAGTGCTTCTATTTATTGCTAGGACTGTGAGTCCCAGCACTGTTAAAAATTATATAGGAAATAAACTAAAATACTATTAAACCCATATAAATTAGATTAAGTAAATTTAAAATAGTCAAACATTCTTTTAAACAAATGCATGCAATTATTGTGGAGCCTGGTGTTTCATAAGTAATAAAATTGTAAAACCATCCAAGTTATGGGGAAATTTTGGAGATATTATATATCCCAAAAAGGATATTTCTGCCAGATATTTTTACTGTCTTCAAGTAAAATTTGGCTAGTGATTTGGTTTGTGTGAGATTTGCTCTTTCTACACTTTTCGGCAGACATTGGTATTGTAAATTGTATGTTAACATGGAATTATATTACTGTAAACCAAAGTAATTCCAATTCCAACCAAATTCCAACACTTCAACTGAAAGCTGAAGCCACTTAAAATCAATATGGCCTACAGCAATGCTTCTGTATTCAGCAGTCCTGATATATAGCTTAGTGTCCTTTACAGAACCACATTGCCCTCAAAAAATTAAGATTTTCTTGAAGCATGACTCCAAAAGAAAGTCAGTGTGTTGGCATATACTGAGTAACACAGAGAGACAGTATATATGGGAGTAAAATATGACAATAATCTTCATCTGCACCACATAGGATTTTCTGCATGAAGATCAGATAATTCTAGACAGTTGTTTTAGAGGGAGTGAGACCCCGGAGCCTCTTCATGTAAGTGAAAGCAAACCCAGAGAACAACTGAGACCTGGGAGCCATCCTCTATTCCCCCCTACCCATTTGTTTACCTGTTTTAAAAAAAAACAAACCAGGAAGAGAGGTTTAAAATCACATGCTTTCTTTTTCCTAGTATGTACATTATTCTTTTTGAGTGGACACTTTTTATTCATCCACAGTGTTTTTGGAGCTAAGCTTTTTTGACAAGGCTTTTACCTAAATTAATTAGCTCCATCATGTGAGTGGTCAAGTTTCTTAATACCAGTAACAAACTTATAATTAGTGCATCTTTAAATATAAATCATAAATATCTAATATATATATAGATATATAAATAAATATAAACTGGTATTTACGAATGGTGACTAATGCTGTTTTCATTCTACCTTTAAGTTGGAACAAGTGCTTAAAAGTTTGAGGATTTTTGACAACTCATATTTATATGAAATTACTGATAAAAATCAAATTGATAAAGGTATATAAGAGCACAGTCAGATAAGGCTTTTATGAAACAATTTATATATTTATTTGTAAGCTTAAAATTGCCTGATTGTCCTACTATTGCCATACCCAGCTTCTTGCCTGCCTGACAGCCATTGTCCTGGAAGTCTTTTCATACCTGGAGAGCAAGTTTAGTTCAGACTTAATGAATTGATGTCTCTTCTGTCATTATGACATGGATAATAAATCTATAATTATTACTGTACCATTATTTAGATATAAAGCCTTTACTGTAAAGCTCTTGGTACTGTGTCTGTTATCATGTCCCAAAAATATAGTTCATCAGGGCCACCACAAACCTTGAGCCAGAAAGGCTTTTTCCACTGGATTATTCTTTTCACTGTACTTTACAAAAATCCATATAGACACAGATATAGATCCATTGTCATATTTAAAAAACAATAACAAAAAAATTATAATAACCCCGATAATTCCGGATGGATAACTAACAATGAAGGAAAAAAACCCGGACTCTGGTCAAAGAGTCTAGGAACTGCCCAAAGGAAATTTGTCCTTTAGCAGTATTTTTGATACAGAATAGATTTACATTAAGTTAAACGGAAATAAATTTTTTTACATTCCAAATAATTAGTCAAAGGAGATTCTGGAATACTGGTTTCTTCTCATATTTCTTTCAATAAAGAAAACTGATAAAATACTACAGAAAAACTCATGCAGCAACTGAAGTAATTTAGTATTTATTCACCTCCTAGACAAAAATTATTATGAATAATAATTCACCCCTCCATTCATACAAAAAAATATTTACTTTATTATTTATTTATTTAGAAGTTACTTTCTTCTTTCCCCTCCCCCCCCCCAGAATCTTCATCAACATAAAGGTCATCCAGACAATGTCCCTCTTCCAAAATAAACACCAACAAAAAAGACCCCCATAACATTTTGAAAGTTTTGTGTATCCCTAGTCCAATATGAATTATTCCCTTTGTGAAACAGTGTATCAGGTTGGACTTGGCTCCCAGCCAAGAGCCTGGACCACAGTGAAAAACCTTTCCCCTCCCTCTCCCTCTTTTTGGACAGACCAAAAAGATTATACAAAACTAAAAGAACCCAAACCAACTGAATTCCAAGTAACGCACATTTTAATATATATTTAGAATTATATACAGTTAAGATATCACCCACAGGGAACCTCCCAAAAGGGAAAAAGAAAGGGAAAAAAGGGAAAAACCCAAATACTTTCCTCAAGATAGCAGAGAACCCCAACAACAACCACCTGCACTCTCTGCTTCCCAAGGCCAACCAGGCACACCAGGCCTCACTCCTTCACCCGGGCAGAACGACAGCAAAGAACCTTCACTTTCAGTCCACTGGAAGAAAGAGAGCGAGAGCTTCCTCTCCCTTCTTGTTTATAGCCTTGCTTATGTAAAAATCTTATGGAATACTGGGAACATGGCCTTGGTTGCTTGGTTACAACCTAATTATCAAGGAAGGCCTGGACTCAAAACCACTACATACAGGTTATATTATGTTTCCTTTTGTTTTTCCTTTTTTGCAGAAAGTACCCTCCACCATTCCTTTTTTTGGTGACTTAGTTAGTGAAGTACTCCCAAGAGGTAAGAGATGATGTTTCCAATTTCTGTTTATAAATCCTGCAGACACAGGATTTAAAGCTGTCTCCATTAACTCTCCTGTGAATGCTTTAAGCACAAAGATTGACTGTATTCTTAGCTGGAGCTCTGTAGAGTAGTTTTGTCAAGAGAGATTAGACCTTTCCTATTGAATATTATATCAAATCACAAAGAACGATGACAATTATGAACACTTAGTATGATGTTAAAAATTCAGTCTTCCAGTCCTCTTTCTACTTAATACATATTTCTGTGAGGAGATGGAATGTCCACAGTCATACATGATCCCACAGAATAGAAATTATGTATTCATCGTTGCAAAGAAGGGATACAGACATTTCTCCCTCTTTGTGAAAATACAGATTGTGACTCACAGACTTCACAAATTTCAATTTAAATTCACAAATAAATTTGTAAATAACACATCATACTCTATCAGTAACATCTTTTTTCTTTTTTCCTTTTTCTCTTTTTTCTTTTCTTCCCTTTCCCTTTCCTTTTCTTTTTCTCTTCTGAGTCAAATAATTAGTTTTGCTAGTCACTCTAGTGATAAACATATTTTTTCTTTCGTTTTGTTGATTTCTTGGACGCCTACTGCCCCAGTGCTTTTGTCACATAATATATATTAACTAGGAGAAGATTATTACTGGCTTTTGGAGAAGAAGGATCAGTGAACTGAAAATAAATAAAAGATTAGCATTGCAGAGAAAAGCACTCAGTAAGTGTTGAGCAGTGTTGTCATGGTTTTGCTCTGGGTAAATTTGCTTTCACACTCCCCACAAAATTATTGTAAGTTGAGGGAAAGTTTATGCAGACAAAAGAGACTGGATTTGGGAAAATAGTATTAACATTTATTACTAACAAGCTAAAACTAAAGAACTATACCTACAACAATTTTACTTAAGTAAAAGTACTATGTATTTACAGAAATACTTCTCCCCCCTTTATATCAGTCCCAGGAGGAAAAGCAGTTTCTTTCTCCATTCTCGGAGCTCCAGGTCTCTTCAATAACTCTGCAGCACTCTCGTCGCAGCTGGAACTCTTTCTCTTTCTCTCTTGCTCTGTGTTGGCCTCCAGGGCTCGGCCTACCCCCCTCCTGGGCTAAGACTGGAGGCTGGGGAGTTACCCAGGTCCTGAAGGTTTTTTGTTCCATGGGCTTGCAAGGGGACACTTGCCTGCTATGGATCTTCTTCCACAGGGTTACAGGGGACAATGGCTTATGAGTCCACCCCTGTTTCCCTATGGAGGTCCCTCCCCACAGGAGAACAGTCCTTGATAGACCTCTCTGGCATAGGTCTAGTATGGATCCCACACATGGATCCCAGCATCCCTACCCGAGCTGTTTTCTGCTCCAGCGTAGGTTCTCTCAGGGTCACAAATCTCCAGCACCAGCAGCATGGATCTCTCACTGAGTTATCAAGCTTACCAAAGCCATCTTCACTTCGGCATAAGCCTCAGGGTCATAAATCTTCGACAGGAATCTGCCTCATTTCAGTCCCTCTCATGAACTCTTGGCTCCCTGACACATTCACAAGCTCTTCTGTGAGTCGCATAGGGGTCTCTTCACCCCAACAAACTTTCACAGGTAGCAGGGTTTTATTTTTTTCAGTCTTTTCCCTGCGTAAGGGAGGGAGTGAAAGGGGGGAGAAGCATCCCCCCTTCACACTTCTCTCTCCTACTGCAGCTCTGACCTTGAACATTTTGTTATCTCTTTGATGGAATTCTTCTGCAGCGGTTTCTGTCCAAGTAGTCAGTCCTCTAAAGTTTTTTTTTCTTCGCTCTCTTACAAGAGAGAAGGGGGGCTTCAGTGCCACACCTGCCCCCCGGCCCAGGCCGGGGAAGGAGGGGGCCTAGCCCTTCTTAGGGTCCGCCGCCTCTCCTACGTGGCTGCTACTCTTAATTTCAACTGCGTAACTAACCTTCTCTTCCGCTTTCTTAAATATGTAATTAGCAAAGGCGTTACTGAGAGCTTTAATTGGCTTCTTGTCCAGAAATCCACCCAGACAAAACCATCCTCAGCCCCAGGGGCTGGCTGGCTGGGCAAAACCACGACAAATGTGCAAGTTTTTGATCTTGCTTTCTGATTACAATTAGAATTTACTATGGAGCACTAGAAGTTCAATTTCAAGGTTCAAGAAAAAACTCAATTTAGCATCGTGACTTTAATGAAAAAAAACAAACAAAAACCCAAAACCAAACCAAAACAAACAGCAACAAAAGCAAAAAAACCCTTAACACCAAAAAGCCAAACTTAGTGCTGGAATTTGTCATGCTTAGCTTTGGTGTTCACTGTGTGGATAAGCACATGATTTATTTAGTCATTTTATAATTTTCCTATGTTAAATGCAGCTGATTGTTCCAATATTTCTACCCTAGTTATAGACCATCAGCAAGATATACACAGCATCTTTTGAGATCACCTGTAAAAATCATCACTCACTTTGTGAGATCTACACCTTACCCATTCCCCCCATTACTACCTTGCCCATAGAGTTACCCATTTACCTTAGCACTTAAAGCACTTTGAAGTCTCCACTACAACTATGTCAGAAAACAATCAAATGTCACAAAAGTTCCAAAATAAAACATGTATTCAGCATAGAAAATAAAGCCAACAAAAGACAGATTTCTGTATGTTTTCCCCAGGATTACAGAAAACTACTTCTCTTACTCTCAGGCTGTCAGGGAAAAGTAGGTAGGCATACAGACACAGACACGAGGAGTTCTTTCAGCAAATCAGAAAAGGAGAGGAGAAAAGGGAGAAGACATGAATGTTCTCTTTAAAGATCAGTAGCAACAACTAAAAGATACAAGTATAAACACTGAGCATAGTTTGAAAATAATGAATTAAAAATGAGTTAACTGCAACTTTTCCAATTCTAAGTATAGAGGGAAATACAGTTTCTCAGAGACAATTGCTTTTCTTTTGGTAGCAATTTTTTGTTTATTTACTTTTCTGGGTTTTGTGGTTTTTGTTTGTTTGGGTTTTGTTTGGATTTTTGTTTTGGTTTGGGTTTTTTTGTTTTGTGGGTTTTTTTGTTTTGTTTTGTTTTTTTCTTTCCACATAGTTCTTCTGGTTTATAGAAGCAGAGCCCATATGATTCTGTAGTAAACAACTCAGGTAAGAAGAGGTCACTAAATCCTGGCAGGGATGTTTCCACACAGATTTCTTTGATTTAGGATGTGTTTAACAACTTATCTAATGAAAGATACTGGATATTTCAGTTGTATGGAAATGTCAGCACAAACACAGAAAATATGAGATTGGAGAACACATAACCCAAACTGTTTCACCCATATTTATCTCAACACACATGTTATGGGATAAAATCAGTACCACAGAACAGGTGATGCTGGCAGGCACCCACGAAGAACTAGTCTGAATCCCTGCTCAAAGCAGGGAGATGCCTAGAGCAGGCTGCCCAGGATCATATTCATTCACATTTTTAATATCTCTGAGGAGGAAGAGTTCACAGCTTCTCTGCACAATCTGTGCCAGTGCTCAGTCACCCACAAGTGAAAAACTGTTTCCTGATGTTCAGAGGGAACCTCAAAGGTATATTGCTGTTTCATGGCCAGCTTGTTGCCCACCAGAACCCTCAGGTCATTTTTCTGCCAAGACACTTTCCAGCTGGGGAGCCCCTAGCCTGCATTGGTGTCTGAGACAGTTTCTTCACATGTGCAAGACTTTTCACATCTCCTCTGTTGAACTGCATGTCAGCCCATTTCTCCAGCCTCTGGAAGGCAATATGATCTTCCAGCGCACAAGCTACTCCACCCAATTTTTTATCATCTGCAACCTCCTTGAAGGTGCACTCCATGATCATTAATGAGAACGTTAATAGTACTGCCCGTGGTACTCATTACCAGGGTACCTCACAAGTGAAATGCCTGCAGGTCATCATGGCTGCTTGAGATAGGCAGTTCAGCTAGATTTTAGCTCACCTCACTGTCACTAGTCCAGAGTGTACTTCAAAACTTTTTTACCAAAAATATGATGGGAGATAGTATCAAAAATACAGTATAGGTTACTTAATCTGTTACTTGCTTTTACACCTCTTCCTATCTACACCATCTTTTCAAGCCTGTGTAGATGAGGCTGCAATTTTTCCACATTTTTATGATATACCAGGAAGGAGGTAAATCAAATAAATAAGAAGTTAGATATTTTCAAGGGAATCACAGAAATAATATTGTTATTTAAGATTTATGTGTTGTGTGCTAGAGTAAGTATGTTCTGACATATAGTCTCATTATTGGTTAGTACAATTTTTAAGGATAAAATATGGCTTCAGATCCTATAACACAGAAGTAAATATTATTAAAAAATATATCAACACTCCTGCTCAAAAAAACCCCAAGAAAACCCACAACATTTTTAACATATTTTCAGTATGCAAAATTTTTGCTTGGACACAGCTCAGTTAATTGTTTCATCTATTATTCTGTCTATGACAAAACATAGAAATGAACAAAACATCATAATCAACAACAACAAAACACCACATCTGTATCGAGGTCTATTAACTTTGAAACCTGAACGTTATCCATTTGAGGAGAAATAAAGAAAAAACCAAAAACCCACTAAATAAAGTGTTGTGTATGTCTGTACGAAAGACAAACAAGATTTAATTTTGATCAACACAGTGTTTATGAAAGGTGCTCTTAAGACCTCTTAAAACCAGCATTTCATTCTATCCACATATCCGCAGCAGCTGAAACATATTTCCTTATGATGCCTGCCCATAGGTCTCGACTCTGAAATGCCATATCTGCTGATATGGCTCATTTAACAACTAAGAAAAGAACCTTAATGAAAAAAATTGTTTGTGTGGATCACTTTTGCGATGTAGAAGTCCATAATATGTCATGTAGTCATCCTAATTACTTTTAGCTGGTATAAGCAACAACAGATATTGAACTAGTGACACACAGAAAAAAGGTTTAGAACAATGCTACTTCTCTCTTCCCATCTTGTGCTTCAGCTACTGCTGATGTTCCTTTAACCCCGTTTTTTGGGGTTTTTTTGAGTTTGTAAGACAAGTGGGCATGCAAGTCAAAGTAAGACGGTATTCTGCAAGTCGTGTATGAGACAGTGCTCATGCTCTTACAGCAAGAGACGTTAACACTAAGAAATCTTTCTATCACATTGAATGAAAAATAACAATCATAGATTCATAGCATTGTTAAGTTTGGAAAAGATCCTTAAAATCACCAAGCCCAACAGGTGACACCACCACCATTTTTGCCATGCCCTCAAGTGCCACACCTGATCATTTTTTGAACACTGACAGAGATGATATCTTCACCTTTTCCTTGAACAGTCTGATCCAATGCTTTACAGTCCTTTCCATTTTTTTCCTAATATCAAATCTAGACCTCTCCTGGTACAACTTGAGGCCATTTTTTCTCATCCTCTCAACTGTTGCTTTGGAGAAGAGACTGACATCTACCTTGCTAAAACCTCCTCTTAGGTAGAGAACAGTAAAGTCTCCCCTGATCCTCCTTTTCTCCAGGATAAATACTTCCAGCTCCCTCAGCTATTCCTCATCAGCATTGTGCTCCAGATCCTTCCCCAGCTATATTGCCCTTCTTTGGACACGCTTCAGTGCCTCAGTGTCTAGTCATTTCCACCTAAAGGTCACTCCTTCAAGTCAGTAACACAAGTTGGATTGGCAATTTCTTCTAAAATGACCACATAGCTAACCTTCATTATTTTTTTGTTCTTCTAAAATGAAAACTTCATGATTCTTCAAAAAATTTCTCTATAAAGAATATCGTAAATTTTATCATTTCCTGTGTTGTCTTGGTAATATGCAATCAGCTTCTGTCATTTTTTTATGTAAGCTCTAACTCATTGTGTCATTGGGAACATCATGGTTGCGTGCTTGCTGCGGTGTCACAGGCTAAAAGAGGGAATACCTGAAGTTATACACAGGGGAGAGTTCTACATATAACTTAAAATCAGAATCTGAGTTATCGTGGATTCCTCTGGAGCTTTAACAGCCACAAAGCTTTCAGGTTTTGCTGACTTCTGAATACTATCTTATAATTTGCAGCACCCAGACACAACCAAAACATTTGAGGTCCAACGTTCTGTTAATATTTTGCATGTTAGACATCTACCCACTCAAATATCATAAGTCATAACCTGTGTATTCACTTACTGAAATACTTGATTGCAACCAGATGGCCCTTTAAAATTTGGGGGCATCTCTAAAATAAATGAGGATCCTGGTGTAGGTGGTTTTCCTGCTGCTGATCATAGGGATAGCATATTAAGGTTTTCAAACACCTGTTGTTTGCGTCATGGTTTTCAAAATAGCTAAGAAAATGAGCAAAATCCTTATTTTACAGTTTCATTATGAGTAGTTCTTTCAAAATGCAATTTGATATGATTTTAATTTTCCAGCATACAAAGTAAAGTTTCATAGCAAGTTTCAAATGCTACAGCAATCACCATGATGGGGAGTAATTTTCTTTTATCTTCTTTGGGGTTTTGGGGGAGTTAACGAAGATTCTGTTTTGTAAGCATTACCAGTTACATTTTCCTCTGAACTCATCTTCTTGTTTGCTTATGATCAACTGGCAGACTCATGAGGAATTCAGGAGGGTTAAGTCAGTTTTATCTCCTTAACCTTGGTACAGTTATGAAGCCACTCAATTGAGGCAGTCTTTGAGGCAGTCTTTGAAAAACAAAAGGTTAACTCAAACACAAAATTGTGGAAGTAGTTCCAAAACCCTAGCATTAGGAAACCACAGAAGTAATAAATTGACTGAGGAATAGAACATTTTGACAAGATTTAAAGCATAAACCGAAAAGATAACAACATCAGCGAATCTTAGAACGGGCCAAAAGTCAACCTGACCCTACTACAGTTGCCAACTATCCAAATTAGGGAAAGATCTGAGGAAAGTTCAAAAGTTTATAATGAGGAAGAAGAGCAAACGACCACTGCCCATGATGAAGACTACAGGAACTCCCACCTCTAAACCTCCCCAAATTGAAGACTCCGCCTATATATGAATATTACAAGTAGATGTTGCAATTTAATGAATATGCATGTTTGTGATGTAAACTTATACTCTAAAACTGTATAAAAGAACTGTGCTGATTATACACGACAGAGTTCTTTGTCCAGGACGACCTGGGAACTCTCCAGCGCGTTGCATTAAAATACCTCCTGCTTTAAAGAAACAAATTTTATCTCTAAAGCAGTCTCTCTGCTTTTTTGGGGCAAAAATTCGGCTTCAGTTATAAATGCAACTGCTTCTTTTGTCTAGGATCTTTCCCCTCAGTATAATGCCAACATGTCATTCAGTCAAAAGTCTTAATCAGTAATTAATGTCCATCATGGGATTGCAAGGCTCCACAAGTTCTTCTAAGGCTCATGTTTTACCATGCTACAGGCAGCTACTGAGAAACAAAAAATAACATTGCAAAACCACTCTCTCAAAGTAACCATTTTGGTCTCATTTCAGTCAGATCATTTTGGAAACCAAAAGTGGTTGGCTTGGGGCAGAGTGGCTGGAAAGCGGCCCAGAGAAAAAGGACCTGGGGGTTCTGGTGAGCAGCAAATGAACACGAGCCAGCAGTGTGGCCAGGTGGCCAAGAAGGCCAATGGCATCCTGGCCTCTATCAGGAATAGTGTGGCCAGCAGGACAAGAGAAATGATTCTTCCCCTGGAGGGGCTACACCTCAAGTTCTGTGTCCATTTCTGGGCCTCTCAATTGAGGTGCTGGAGCAGGTCCAGAGAAGGTCAACAGAGCTGATGAAGGTGCTGGAGCACAAGTGTAGTGTTTCGGGTTACAGCAAGGGTGCCAGGAAGGCATTCTGGGAGTTGTGGTCCATAAGTTGTCTATTACACATGTGCAGTGGAGTGCTTGTTTAGGATTGGTCAAGAAAGTCACGTTATGATGTTTTACACTTTGAAACCACAATTTAAGCTTTGTCTCATTCAATAAAGGATCTTTTGCTACACACCACATTGATGTCTCTCCAGTCCACTAGGACCCTTTATTTATTATAATAATAATATTGCAACACACAAGGCCTGTGGGGAGTGGCTGAAGGAGCCGAGGGTGTTTAATCTGGAGAAAAGGAGGCTCAAGGGTGACTTTATCACTGTCTACAACTACTTGAAAAGATGCTGTAGCCAGGTGAGAGTCAGTCTCTTCTCCCAGGCAACTATCAACAGGACAAGGGAGCACAGTCTTAAGCTTCACCAGCTGAGGTTTAGGTTGGACATTAGGAAACATTTCTTGGTACAAAGGGTGAATAGATATTGGAATGGGCTGCCCAGGGAAGTGGTGAAGTCACCATCCCTGGAGGTGTTCAAGGAAAGACAGGACATGGCACTTTATGGTCCAGTTGACAGGGTGGAATTGGGTCACAAGTTGGATTTGATGATCCTAGAGGTCTTTCCTGACCAAACTAATTCTGTGATTCTGTGTTTAATTAAGTTTACCAATTCTGGTTTGATTTTGCTTTATGATTTCATAAGCCTTGCATTATGATTTCATACGGTCTCGTAACAGAGAGACAGTTCAACTTATGATGCTACACCATGCTTCATATCAACATATGGTGCCAACAACCATACCATTACTCATTTCAGTGGCAGAACCCCAGCTTTCATGTCTCTTCAGCTCTATGCATAGAATTCCTCTGGGAAGAATAGACTAACTTGAAGCCAAGTCCTTGGTACAGTGCTAATCTAATCTGTTTATTCTTTTTTTTTTTAAGACATTTATAAAAGCATAGACATTGCAAGATAAAACTGAAAATTAACTGAATGACTGCTGTGCCAGTAGTGTCCAGGTTTTCTCTTGTTTTGAGATATCACAGTAGCGTGTGTTTTAAAGGCAAATTTAAAGGAAAATTTAATAAATAACATAAATAAATAAATAAATAATAAGTAATTAAATAATAAATAAAAGGAAAATTTAGATATTTATCTTTCCCATATTTTAATGAGAATTCAATGGAGATTTTAAGTTCCATGTTTACAAATTTACATTTCTCTTTGAATAAATATTGGGAAAAATAATTTTAGAAGGCAAAATGAAAGTGTTCTCTTTTCAAAATAGCAGGAGCAATTCCAGTCAGCTTTGTCAGAATGTCATGTCTATGTTTTTCCAAACAAATGTGACTTCCAACCATGTTTCTACAAAATAGTTTTATTTTCCTAGAGGTGGCAGTTTAAATTAAGGTGACAAATCAACTGAATCTCTACTCTATGCAAAGTAGAACTAAGAAAAACCAATGAAGCCCTCATGCCCAGTTCTCTATGACTCCAGGCAGCTTTATGAAGATCTTTCACTCTGGTAGGGTAAAGAAAATATCTACTGCAAGTCGTAACTATGTACATGCATACAAAAACAAACTATGTTACATAGCATTTTGATGAAGTGCAGAAGACCAAAATCCAAAGGATGATAGAATGGCAGATCAAGAATATTGTTTTGCTCCTTCATATGCAGAACAAGTTGGGTGTTGATGACTACCTTGATATTCAATATATATACATAGCCCATTGAGGACAGCCACAAAAAGTTGTTTTTAAACTAAAAAAAACACCCTGATTTAGTGATGGCCTGGCTTACATATTTCTTTCAATTTGATAGTTCAGTATAAAGAAATAGGTAGAGGAAACCAAAAATCATTCCATGTGGTGACTCTGATGTGCAGTTGATTTTTGTCAGTGTAATGAAGGTCAGTACCTCAGAAAAGTAACTTAAAGTATTATTCATTTAGCTGCACAGAATATGTATTTTATTTATTTATCTATTAAATTATCACATATTTAAATTTAATCTCTGCAGACCCATTGAAACTTCTTGAAGACATTACAACTCTAGACATTTTTGTAAGAGAGTGGACTATAACTTCATAAAAAATAATTTTAAAAAGATCACATGAACTGAGAGATCCAAAAGATATAGGGTTTTGATGCACACCTTTCACACAGACATAAAATTTAAACCATATAACAGGAAGCATACTCTGCTTCAGAACAAAGAAATGATCTACCTCACATAACCCATCCCAGGTTCTGTGTTTAACTCTAGGTTATGCTTTCTATTAAGATAGATGATGCTTTGAAATAAGCAAAAAAAAAAATTTCTCCATTCTATCTCCATTCTCCATTCTAACTGAAAATGAAACAATGTTGCTGACAATGTTGCTGATCGAGGCGGGACAAGACACGGCTTCAGGATACCAGCTCACTTTATTACAACAGTACAGCTACTTTATACAGTTCTGGGTGACACATGTACACGAACCATTGGTTTACCCTAATATAATACCTCATGATAGGACATGCAGCCACACGTCTGAACACAATAGGTCAGCATTCTTGACAGGAAAGCCATTCTGTGTCACAGTCCTTTCTGTCCGTAGCTGACCCTCTGCCAGATGTAGACATTCCATCTTCGGTATCTCAGCTTACAAAACAATACACTGTAGGAAAGTGCATTTAAAATGTTCACCACAATGGAACAGGAAGGGGCACTTAGGAACAGCAGAGTGGAAAAAAGGTAGATAAATGTGAAAGGTATTTCAGAGTTTTGATTTATAAGGTATATTCTATTAATTTTCAATGTTACTTCTACTGTAGTAGAATTTGTTTATCATATGTAAGATATATCTGAGGAGTGGAAATGTGACAGCCCAAAATTTTAGTGGCTAGGGAAATGGTGGAATTGAAAATGTTAAAGATGTTTCACAAATGAGCTCTGACATTGGAAGTCAAACCTGACACAATGACTGGTGAAATGTGTGGTACTGCTATGCTAGGACTAAAAGTTATTTTTTAATTCAGAGGAGTGATTGCTTCACCACAAAAAGGAACTAGTAATCCTAAACCTTAAGCTCCCTTCTTGTGTCTCTCTTCTTCCATCACTGCGAAGATAGATGACAGTGATAAGTCCAACACTTTATCGTGTTCTATGTTGTGTCCAAATGTTTGATTACTTTTGCTTTTGACCTAATGCCCACTAAAAATGAAGATAAAATTGAGTTCAAATTTGTGTTTCAGAGGTCAAAGACCAGAAATTTCCCTACTAACTACTGAGTCCATTGTTTTTATATCACAGGGGTAACTCTGCCTGCACTACTTGATTACAGAATTTGTTGGCAATTGTTATAGAAAGCACAATTTTACAAAGAGCTTATGGGCTCTCAGCCTGGAGAACAACACTACATTTATGGGAACTATTACTAGCATAGACTGAAATTTCTAGTTTTAATATTGTCTAGCAAATACAAGGACAGAACCAAGCATTAGAATGAAGAAAAGTACAAAATTTATAGCATTTTCTGAAATTAAAAAAAAAAAAAAATATTGTACAGATAGTCATGTTACTAGGCTAGTTGTGCAGATAATCATGTTACTAGCATAATGTGACCAAACCTTTCCATCTCCTTTCCATTCTAGTATAAGGACTCACAACAAACCTTATTCGATGTATTTTTTACATTTCATTCAGTAAAGTACTTGGTAATATTTTCCACAGCTTACATTTAGGCAATATGATTTTCCACGAAGGAAATTTAAATACCACAAAAATCTTAACTTCCAAAGAACAAAGATGAGAAGAAAAGTCTTAGTGTTAAGGAGTGAGGCTGGGAATTACAAAGAAGAATGAAGTGCAAAGATGTTAAAAAATTACTACAGTGTTTAGGTTTGGATTTTTGAAATATTTCTAATCTGAACAGTTCTTGTGTAGTGCTGAAGTAGTTTAACTCAGTTCATTTTTAGACAGATAACTTAAACATTAAAAAGAGAAAAACTCAGAAAGGGAGGCATGATTTGCTTTGTAGAAAGTTAAAAACTTTTTTTTTCTGTATTGTTTATAGTACTAGAGCATGTGGATAGAGTACTGTGATTTCCTTGAACTCTGCTTATAAAGTCTTTATAAATATTTTTTATAGAAATTCGACTTTCTTCTGATAATGTAAAACTGAATTAGTAAAAATGTACAGTTAGAGAATTACCTGCTATATCATTGAAATCTCTAATACTGATGTAGCTGTATATCTACATTTATTCCTAAAAAGTCCCACTTGAAAGCAAAACCAGAATGTTTGTGACACAGTCAGAAGCGGAAAAAAATCTTTAAGAAAAATGACACTGAAAAAAATAGTTAGGGAAAACTTCACGTCCTGGTATTTTATCTCATTATGTGAATGACTTAACAATCACTGTCTAAAAGAGAAGTAGCTTATGGAATCATCACTAATTCCTGAATCTTCCTGAAATTTGTGCTGCAGCAAGCTTTCTGTCTTACGCACAATGGCCCTCAAAGATCTCTGTCTTTCCCAGGCAACCAGAAATAACACACAAATTGTGTCAGCTTTTCTAGAAAAAAACCCAGAAGTCTGTCATGAAATGTATTTCTTCACAGAGTGCCAAAATTAATTTTTGATTCCCAGGAAATTTGTCCTTTTCAACTAAGGATAATACTTTTACTAATAGTGGGATGTTGTGTTCCAAAATGTTTTGCCTTTCCCAAGGGTTTTGATTTTAATGGACAGATTAAATGAGGATCGTTATAAACCATGGCATAAATTAAAATCTGCCTGTTTAGGGAAAATTTGGCTCCACAATTATTTGTTTTCTATAATGGTTAAGGATAGGTAGCTCTTCATCAAAAGTTTATATATATATATATATAATGTATTTATAAACTAACCATATATATATATATATATATATAAGGTTTTCAATCAGGGTTCACAAAGGAAAATTCAAATACATCCTTCAGTGGGTTTTATTTTCCATCTGCTTAAGTGGTTCCGAACTTACCAAAGACAACCTAATCTCAATGGACTTAGAAATATAAAAATAATTAAAAGAATGAATAACTTTTTTCATTATAATATCAGAAAGTCTAATTCATTAAAAACTCCATGAGTGTGCACTTAAAAAAAAAATTATGTATATGCCTTTCAGTGGGCAAAAATGAGATTAATATTTTGCATTATTTAAAATGTGAAATTTTTGTACATTGCTTTATAAAATAATCTAATATAATTTTCTGTTTTGCTGGTGAAAATTGTTATTGAATCCAGTTTCATGAAATGGCATGCATTTAGCTACTTTCTGCTTTTTAACTAATAACAACCACACTGATGGAATATTCACACCAGTAGTTCCCTGAGCATAGTTTAAAGTTACTTTTCTTGGCTAAACATGAAGCAAAATATATTCAAGATCAGTAAATTACAAATCCTATAGCTGAGAGGCTTGTATTGACAGTGCATATTAACAGGAAATAAAAACTAGTTTTTCTCAAGAAGCATATTTTTATGCAAATTTGGCAATATCATAAACACTTTGTTATATTTTAAATCGTTCAATTGAAAAATGCAACAATATTCTCAAGGCAAAGAACTTTTCTAAGGGAGATACTGCTGGGAAGGAAATCTGGAAAGAGAGATGACATATGTGTGGCCCAGTGTGACTGGCATTTCACTATAACTCAGTGGTTGAAGAATGGGAAGATGAATCAGGCTACAAGTGGGTTTTGCTTCCTGTAAGCCTACTAAGGAAATGGAAGTAAAATATATACATATTTATCCCCCTCTGCCACTCAAGGTGCACATTATGATGTAGGAGAGAGAAAGGGAAGAAATACTTCTTTATGATCTGTGGATTCTGTGTCCTTCTGCATATGCTTCACTACATCGCAGGAGAATCTTGAATGACAGGAGTTCCGGTTTCCTTTCTAAAGTGTGATATTTGCTGTACTGGCTTCTGAAACAGTGTGGCTCTAACCAATAACCAAAGTGGAAGTTGGAAGGAACATTCTTTTTCTATAGGAGTCAGCAGGCAAGGGTTGAAAAGTAATTTTCAGTTTCACAGAGCATTATGGAGACACAGCTGAGCTAAAAGCAGTAAGAATGGATTTAGGAGGTAATTAAGAAATTGTGACTATTATCCAGTGAAGAATACAAGATTACTCTTGGCAAGTCAGAATCTTAGTAGAATTTTGGGAACTGAACAAAAATATGACTAGTCTTTCAACTTAATAGCATTCCTTTCAGGAATAGCCAAAAAGTTTCAATGATGGCAGTTCTGGAAGCAGACTGTGCAGAACCTCTACAAGAAATTACAGCTCACAGGTACCATTGCCTAACGGATATTAAATGGGGAGTTTGTAATCCATCACTTCTCTCCTCCAGAAAGTTTTCTCGAAAGCCTAGTCCTGGTACATTTCAGCTACACAACCTTTGCTCAGACCTCTAAAGGTGGTGCTGAGTTGTAATGAAGAGCTGTGAGAAAGTTTGAATATCTGTGCAAAGTAAGGAAGGCAGAACTGGACACAAAGCCTATTCATGGCAAAAATTGCCTTAGCAGAGTAACCTGGAGGGGGATGGGTATGTGGGTGACATCTCAATCATTTGCTTAGTTAGAAAAACCACAGTCAAGTCTCTCTATTCCTATGCCCATGCTTCATACATTAATATGTTCTAACCACTCCTGGAGTCAAGCTTTAGGCTGGCTTCCAAGTCCCAAAATACTTCTGTATATTTTAAAAATACAATTACATCAGCATGTAAAAGGAACATTTGCTGTGTCCTCCACAATTCCAGTTCTACATTCCAGTTTCCAAAGATCTTCAGTATATATTAGATACAACCAGATATGAAGTTCTAGTGCTTATTTTCTTTCAAATAGCCCCAGAAGGCTGAAATTATAATGGAACACTTTACTCAAATGAATTTGGATGTTAACAGTTTCTGAATCTGAGTATAATAAATTAATTTTATGGTTTTTATAACAAGTACAGATAGCTTAGAACAGAACACAGTGCCCAATTACTTTTTATCCATGTGCTGGTTTTGGCTGGCATAGAATTAGGTTCTTCACAATGGCTGTTATGGGGCTGTGTTTTGAATTTGTGCTGAAACAGTATTGATAATACAGGGATATTTTTATTATTACTGAGAACGACTTGCACAGAGCCCAGGGCCCTTCTGCTTCCCACCTCACCAGTGAGCAGGCTGGGACTGCACAAGGAGTTGAGAGTGTATATAGCCAGGACGTATGATCACAACTGATCAAAGGGATATTTTAAACCAAATGTCATCATGCTCTGCATACAGCTGGGAGGAGAAGAAAGAAGGGGGAGATGTTTGGATTGATGGTCACCACCAAGTGTGACAGAGCCCTGCTCTCCTTGAGATGGCTGAACACTTGTCTGCTCCTGGGAAGGACTGAATAAATTCCTTGTTTTGCTTTATTTGCATGTGTGGCTTTTATTTTGCCTATTAAACTGTTTATACCCAACCCATGAGTTTTCCCATTTTTACCTTCTGATTCTCCCCATCCCACTGGGTCAGGGAGAGCTAGTGAGCAGCTCTGTGGGGGTTGCAGACTAGGGTTAAGTCATGACAAATCTATTTTTCAACACAGAAATATGTTTCTAAAGAACAAAAAAATATAATATGAAACAATTATTTTTTCTGAAGAATACATTTAATTATATACTTTACTTGAAAGGTGGAGGGGAACATAACTCTAGCAATGGCATTAAATACCTATCTAATTTTGGTATGTAGTTAGTATTCGTGTCTTCTTTAATAGCCAGAGAACAAAGAGGATTCCTTCAGAGTAGGAATTTTAATTCAGAGTTTCTGATTTTTTCACTGGAGCAGCTCATCCCTCATTACTGAATACTGGGTTAGCCTAGGAAATACAAGCTAATATAAGGGGAATATATCACTCAAGAATCGTATATTATATGACTTGATATCCCTCATTGCTTCAATTATTAGTATTTAGATAAATTTTAATTGCTATTAAATTGCTAGGTACGTAACTCTATGCAATCAAGCAGACAATTCAAGAATAAATAAATGTATCTTGGCAGAACTGAGGAATAACTTGTAAATATTAACAAAAGAATCCAAATTGTAATAGGTAGATATTGGAGCAACCAAAATTTTCTTCCAGTGACTTTCTTAAGAATATAATTAATATCTTTAACATCTGTTGTCATCAAGAAATCTTCATTGATTATTTCATACATATATTTTGGAGGGGCTTTTGTGGTCAGAAAATTTATCACTTTTGTGGTAGGTTACAAGGATATTCAGTCAGGCAATTCTGATGGGGTTTAAAAATAACAAGTGATTTTTTTGTTGCTACTTTTGCAATTCATCTATAATTGTAAATTGTAAATTAAAGAAATCAGCTGAAACTCCTCTGTTGTGAATAGACTGCTGCAGTAATGCTGGGCAGGGTTTTTAAGATGGCAGGTGGGCTGGAACATGAGAACCATGCTTGATACTGCGGATAGTGGATGTCCTGAGCGTCACTCTGCTCTAATTGCCCACAAACTGTCATGACTCAACATCAACATTGCTGCTCTCAGTGAAGTTCATCTCCATGAGGAAGGCAGCCTTAGAGAACGTGGTGCCAGCTATACACTCTACTGGTCAGGTAAACCCAGAACTGAAAGGAATCTTTCAGGAGCTGTCTTCATGATCTGAAAGTCTGTTGTCTCTAAACTCAAAAATTTGCTGACAAGTCAATATCTCCTTATGCCTTCCACTACACAGCAAGCAAGATGTTGTTCTCTTCAGCATATATGCCCCAACCCTCCAAGCTGACTCTGTCAAAAAAAAAAAAAAATTCTACACCAACCTGCACCGCTGCAGATGATAAGAACATAATTCTAGGTGATTTCAACTCCAGAGTATGAAAGAACTCTGAAGCCTGGAAAGGAGTACTAGGCAAGCACGGTGTTGGGAACTGCAACAATAATGGTCGTCTTCTGCTAGAGTTTTGAGCAGAGCAGCAGTTCACCTTTACCAACACTATCTTTCAGCAGAAAGATAGTTTGAAGACGACCTGAATGCATCCTAGACCCAAACACTGGCACCTCATTGATTATATCTTGATGCGACAGAGAGATATTAACGATGTTTTTCACACCCTTGTGATGCCTAGTTCAGAATGCCAAACAGATCATCGCCTTGTGCCTTGTAAACCTAACCTCCACTATAAGTTCAAACCTAAAAGGGGCAGTATTCCAAGGAGGAGACTCTAAGTTACCAATCTTCAAAAAGCTACAGTGAGAGACAGTTTCCAGGCAAATCTTCATTCCAGGCTCACAGACCATTCCATAGATCCCTCTCCCAAAGCGCTTTGGCAACTTATTAAAAATAACATTCTGCAGTGCTCTGAAGAATCCTTAAGGTTCTCCTTCAAGAAAAACAAGGACTGGTTTGATGAAAACAATCAAGAGATCCAGGAATTGTTGAGAAAGAAGAGATCTACTCACCAAGAACACCTTGCTCAGCCATCTTGTCATGTAAGAAAAGCAGCCTGTCGACTCACATGTAGCAAACTCCAAAAGAAATTTGTCACATCCAGAACAAATGGTGGATCGATCTAGCAGAAAAAATTCAATTATGTGCAGATTTGGGTGATAACAGAGGATTCTATGAGGCTCTGAAAACAGCTTATTGTCCCACACACCAGGTTCAGAGACTTTTATTCAGTGCAGATGGTCAAATGCTTCTCATAGATAAAGTTTCCATTTTGAGTCAATGATCTGAACACTTTCAGACTCTCTTCAGTACCAACTGTGTAGTTCAAGACTCAGCAATTCAGTACATTACACAACAACTGGTGAAATCTGAATTGGATACTGCCCCCACAAGGGGAGAAACTCTTAAAGCAATACAGCAGGTGAAAATTGGCAAGGCAGCTGGAGCTGATGGAATCCCACCTGAAATCTGGAAGCACGGTGGCCAAGCACTCCATGTTAAGTTTCATGAATCTGTGGTGTGCTGTTTGGAACGAGGTGAACTGCCTTCAGACCTTCATGACGCTGTCATCGTCACCTTGT
>NW_020955211.1:1735383-1736518 GCF_003031625.1 Empidonax traillii
TCTTAAAGCAATACAGCAGGTGAAAATTGGCAAGGCAGCTGGAGCTGATGGAATCCCACCTGAAATCTGGAAGCACGGTGGCCAAGCACTCCATGTTAAGTTTCATGAATCTGTGGTGTGCTGTTTGGAACGAGGTGAACTGCCTTCAGACCTTCATGACGCTGTCATCGTCACCTTGTACAAGAGGAGAAAGGAGATAAATCAGACTGCTCAAATTACCGAGGTACTACTCTGCTCTCCGTTGCTGGTAAAATCCTTGCAAGAATTCTTTTGAACAGATAAATACCCACCATAGCAGAAGATCTTCTACCTGAGAGCCAGTGTGGTTTCCGAGCCAACAGAGGTACCACAGACATGGTATTTGGTCTCAGACAACTGCAAGAGAAGTGTAGGGAACAAAACAAAGGACTCTATGTTACCTTTGTTGATCTCACCAAGGCTTTTGATACTGTGAGCAGAAAAGGTCTGTGGCAGATTTTGGAACATTTAGGATGTCACCCCAAGTTCCTCAAAATGATCATCTCGCTCCATGAGGACCAGCATGGTCAAGTCAGATCTGGCGATGCACTTTCTGAGCCCTTTCCAATAGCCAATGGTGTGAAGCAAGGCTGTGTTCTAGCACCAACTCTATTCACAGTCTTCTTCAGCATGATATTCCAAAGGGCCACAGTAGACCTCAATGATGAAAACAGTATCTACATTCGATATTGTACCTATGGGAGCCTATTCAACCTAAGGTGACTGAAGGCCCACACTAAGACCTTAAGTCATCTTGTCCGTGAGCTGCTTTACGCTGATGATGCTGCCCTCGTCGCCCACACAGAAGTAACTCTGCAGCGTTTATCATCCTGCTGTGCAGAGGCTGCTGAGCTTTTTGGGCTGGAAGTCAGCTTGAAGAAGACAGAAGTTTTATATCAGCTGATATAAAACTCCTCAGGAAGTCTCCCATCATTCCCATATCACCATTGGTGAAACAGAGCTCAAATCAGTCCAACAGTTTAATTACCTGGGGAGCATCATCTCCTCAGACGGTAAGATTGATGAAGAGATAGACAACAGGTTATCAAAGGCATACAGAGTTTTCAGTAAACTCCATAAAAGAGTGTGGCAAAACAAACACCTGAAGAATAGTACA
>NW_020955211.1:1740584-1748011 GCF_003031625.1 Empidonax traillii
AACAGACTCCACAGTTCTGCAAGGTCTATTAGTGCTGATCATTGTGATTTTTGTCTAACAAATAACCCAAGTAAGCTTGTTTATATTTAATATTGGCTATACATTAGTATTATGTAAATATTCCTAAATAAATAGATGTTACCAGTAAGTTCACTGTCCACTTTTTACATGCATACCATGTTTTGCTCTAAAATGTGTCTGCGACAACCCTTATGGAAAAAGATTGTATAATGGTCTGAACAGATTGGAGGTTTTATGCTGAAGAAAAAAAAATCCATTGGAGAATCAAATATGATCATTAAATTACTTCAACTTTGAATCTGTTATGAATTCCAAAAATCTAAGGTCTTAAAGCCCTGTGCCGTCCAGTTGCTTCAGGCTAGCTGTTTGCAGTAGTGCTCTTTGTTACACTGCTGTGTCAAAGCCCTCTTGCAAAGGTGGCAAGGTGGGACCAGTCTAAGAGTGATGGATATCATTATTTTTATAAAGAGAAGAATTCAGCTTTTAGTCATCCTAAAGTAACTCATGTTCTGAGTGCCCTGTTGTCATGGGTTTAGCTAGCTTTCATAGCCAGATGAAGAATTTTCTCCCTTCCCCCCTGGATGTCAAGATAAGCACTTCAGAGTACCAAAGACCTAGCCCCCATGGCTGATGGCCAGACATGAGTCTCCTAGGAGACAAGGCAGATAAGGACTTGCACTTTACTTTTTTTTCTCTTGTCTCCTGGGTAACGAAGTGGGAGGAGTTTGGGGTGGGGGGGTGGGGGGGGCGCTACTGTGTGACTGGTACACAGGCTGGAAAGAGAGTCTGGTGTGTGCCGGTGGGGCTTGGGACCTGCTGCGAGCTGCAGACACTGCCTGGTTCTTTTTTTTTTCCTGTCGGAGGGGAGTTTGCTGCTGCTCTCTGCTAAGCTGTTGCTGGCTGCAGGCCCCGCTTAAAGTGAATCCTAACCAGCAGAAGTTTTGACCAGGGATCCCACAGTGCCGCCTGGTGACGGGCACTGGACATTACAAGTTCTGCACCTCCAGTGATCCAACAGCACCACCTGGTGGCTACTATAGGACACTACAAGTTCTACATCTCCGGTGATCCAACAGCACCACCCGGTGAGTGGTACAGGACATTACAAGTTTTGCATCTCCAGTGACCTGACGGCGCCCCCTGCTTACTGTGGTTGGAACTGCACCAAAGGGTGCTAAATATTGAACTTTTTTACTCTTCCTTTTGCCAGTTTCTCGGTTTGTTTTTGAAGGGGTAATTTGTGGGTATAGGAGTGTTGTTTGGTTGTTTTACTTGGGGGTTTTTTGTGTTTCTGTTAATACATATATACCTTTTAATAAAGGGCTGTTATTTTTCCCTTTTCCATAATTTGTTTTCCTTCAATTGGAGCCTTTTAATTTTGGATTTATAATTGCTTAGAAAGAGAAGTTTGGGTCTTTTCTCCTAACCCATCCTCAGCAAAAGACTCTTGTCTCATTTAAATTGGAACACCTGTTGCATGGGTGAATGATGAATAATCCATCTATAATTAGTCATGTTTTGATCTCTCTATTATCCTAATACACTTTAAAACAAAGAGAGAATTGCTCCTTCTCTCTTCCTCACTGATATACAGCTTTGTTAAAAAGTAAATGGAATATTTTTCTAACCTTTCCCCATATCTTCTCCTGGAGACTAGTGTATTCTGTAAAAAATTACTTGTGGCCCTGGGATGGATGAATTTGCAAGTAGAATATCCATTACACTGAATAAAAATGAATCCATTCAAAAAGACTACCAAAAGAATTATAATGTTCTATGGTTACTATCTTAAAACATAGCATTCTTTTTCAAAGAAATGTGTTTGTATATATATATAAAGGCCAATATGCGTTGGTAAATTATGTGAGAGAGAGACATTAAGAGAGGGCATGAGATTGCAACAGTGTGAGTTTTTTTTAAATCAAGTCTAGTCTTATTGATTACATCAGTTACTAATTTGGCCCAAGTTGAGCTATTTAGTGAAATAACATCAGAAAGGTTTAAGTGATGAAGTAGAATACATCTTATGAGTTATAATTTGAACAACATTCCAAATAATATTAGCTGGGTAATAGCTCACAAAAGAAGCAATTTTCTTCATTCTCTTTCTGGACACATAATTCATATCACAGAACCAACTAATGGGACTAATGCATCGGAGAACAAGCAGTGAAGTACTCTGCTTGGGAAGTATAGGGAGGATCAACTTAATTAAGAAAGGCCTTTAAAAAAAATAGAGGGGATAAAGAAAAAGGAAAATACTGATTGATGTGACATGAAACTGCTGAATTTCTGAACTAGAAAAAGTATGGATCACAAGATGTCTCACAGGTGGAGGTTAATTTTCTGGTACATGAAAACAAAACCAGTGAAAAAAAGTGAAACTGCATGTGCTATCTCACTTCCCACACATATATATGTCAAGCTTTTTCAGTCACAACTGATATCAACACTTATTATTGCCGTTATCTATCACTTTCTACTACAGAAGGTTGTTCAACATGTCATACACCAGTATCAACTTTTATATTTGATCTGAAAGCTTACTTACTACGTATATATCTATGGGTGGTAGATAGAGTGTATTTACATTTCTCCCATCAAAATCTTCCTAACAATTGAATATATGCTTTACAATGTTCTGTTAAAAGAGGTATAAACATTTAATTTTATGTTCAAGTTTTATTCATCTATCAGTACCAGAAACACTGAACCCCCATTTGTAGCACAGTATCTGGCAGTATTTTACAGGTAGGCAATGCAATTGAATTTCATTTCCTAGGACACAACAGTAAGAAGTAAGAGATACAGTGAATCATACAGACTTCCAGACAGTTATCAGCTAGAAAATGTGGATAAATTGCTTCTGCTGAGTTTTCTCATTAAGGAAATAAAAATAATACCTTAACACATTCTCTTTGTATGAGAATGTGGAGCATATTACACACACTGCAGTTTCCCTTATTGCTTCTTGTCACCAAAATCACTTTTAAAAATTATTTTATTTTATAGAAAGATACTTTCTGATCTTCTTATTTCAGTTATTTTGGGGAGTGCATTTGGGTATTATGGTTTAATCCCACTAGGCAGCTATGTCCCACACAACTACTCACTCACGATCTTCTCAGACAAGATGGAAAGAGAGTCAGACAAATGAAAAAACTTGTGGGTTGCGATAGAGGCAGTTTAAAATGTAAAGAAAAGTCATGCATGCAAGCAGAGGAAAACATCCCATTTGCAGGGCATGTCCTTGATCATACTTGATGGTTGCATGGGAAGACAAACTCTGTAATGCTGAATTTTCCCATTTTTTGTTTTCAGATTCTTCTCACAGGACATGTCTCCGAGTCCTTTCTTCTTGTGCTCTGCTAGATGTGTTCAATATTCTCAAACCATGGGGCCCAGAACTGCTCACAGTGCTCCAAGTGAGACCACACCAATGCCAAGTACAGTGGGATAATCCCCTTGGTTGACCATCTGGCTGTGTTGTGTTTGATGCACCTCAGGATGGGTTTTGCCCTCCTGGCTGCCCAGGCACACTGCTGACTGATGTGGAGCCTGCTACTTACCAGCACCTCTTTGTCGGGTACATCCCAACCTGGTAGGGATCCAGACCCTCCAGCTGGTGATCTATGACTTACCTCAGTCATGTAATGGTTGACTTCAGTCATGTAAAACTGACCAGCCTCTGTGCAAGCTGACACCCAACTCGTCTTCATGGTGGCTGTTGTGGGGCAAAAGGTAAGACCACATGAGGGCTCACATCACCATGTTTGACTTCAAATCAGCTTTGACGAGGTTATAAGTGGAGTCCTGCCAGGGGAATCTGTTGAGTCAGTCCTTGGAGCACTGGTCTGAAGTTTCCCCTTGACAGGGAAAAGTACACCACCCAAAGTAACTCATCAAGGAATTGGAGCCTTACCTTATTGGGTGAGTGATAATTTATTCTGTAGTACCCTCCTAAAACCTTAAGAATTCTTAAGTCAGTCATGTAGTGTCAATACCATTTGACATCATTAATCTGCATTCAAATGTTAATGGAGTTTTAATTAGTTTAATTGGTTTATTTGCTTAACTGGTTTATAAATAAATCTCATTTGAGTATATTATTTGTTTCAATTTTATAAACCTCCACAACATTTTAACTGACTTAGTCAGCAGAATGTCAATAGAAAAATTGCTATGGAGGCACAGCTGCACTCCTTTTCCCCCAGGAATTACATGGGCGAAGGAGGAGTGGGTCAACATGACTGCGGAAGTACAGAGTAGAACAATGCCACAAAACTATTGAGATGTTAAAAGCAAAGGAACAGTGTGTGCCATCCTGGGGACGTGTCTAATGCAGATGTAGAGAACTTAGGGAAACAGGAAAAGATAGGTGTCTTAAAAGGAGAATTGAAAAGAGAAAGAAAGAAAACACATCTGTTAGAACAAAAGACTGAAATCATGCTACCACAGACAAAAAACCCACCAAAACCACCAAAAGCCACAAAACCCTGAATTGTGCAAATCAAAAATTAATCATGGGAGTAGACTCCAAGGACTGGGTTGGGGATATTTGGAGAGGTTCTGATTCAAATGGTTCAGAAGAAGCCTTCCAAACTGGAAGACAGTTTGAAAGTGCAACCCCTCATCAAGAAATGGAGATCCTCCAGTCTCCAAAGTGGTCACCTCCATGCTGCGGTCCATACAATCCCATGAACAAGCTAGTGAACTTGGTGAACTACAAGCTTTGTGAGAGGACAAGCTTTGTGAAGGAAATTAAATAGTGGAATCTGAGGTTTGGGATATGGGCTCCCAGTCTGCATGGTATGAATTTTTGCCAATGGTACACTGGTAAGAAACTTTATATACATGTTCCTGTGGGTCCACAGTGAATAAGTTTAGAATTTCTAATTAGTAGAGGAGTCCAGATTATTGTTTGAAATATGTGACAGACTGAAGAGATAGCAATTAAACCATCAAGCGTAATGGGTCCAATGGGTGAACTAAAACCCTGTTCCTTAGTTGGAGCTCAAGTCTGCCTATCCAGAGTAAAGAGGATGACATCTGTTAATGTAGATCTAAGCCCTCATAAGGAACACTAGTGGACAAGCAACAGTACAGAAAAGTGAACTAATGGCCTAAAAGACATGGTGATATCTTACAAAATATTTGGGATGTATGATTATTGTATGTGGTCATCATTGTCAGTAAACTGCTGGGAAAAAGGTGAGAACCCAGAGATTTGAGATTTTTGCCCTACTGGGCCACTGATGAATGACATCTCCACATTTGATCAAAGGGGTCAGTTCCCATTTAGAACACATGTGGGAAAACCCATTGAGAGACACAGGATTATTAAATTATTATTAATTATTCAACAAATATGAGAGGAAAGAGAACCTAGAATATGGACTTACCCTATACTTCCTCTTTGAAGCAGAATTGGTTTATATAAATTAATTTTAAAATATATCAGAAAGAAGTAAGCAAATATTTTCCACCTTTCTTCCATTTGCTTCTATTTCTGACCTACCCACTGTCATTTGTCTTAAGTTTCTTTCCTGTCCTGTACTGAAGTCAGAACATGAGAAAAGTAAGAACAATTTTCTTCCTGAGACTCATGCATTCATTCATTCATTCATTCATGGCTAGGCTTCGCAAATGAAGATTTGAGAAGGGCTCTACCCACACTTGCTACAAGTGCGCTGATGGCTAAAAAGGCCAATGTGAGATAGACAAGTCTGGTTACAGAACGTACAGCAGAAAGACTCCCCAGGTGATACCAATGAGATGCGATTCTTTCTGCATTGTCTTTTCTCCTTGAGAGTGATCCTGTATGTGTTATCAAAAGCAGCAGCAGCGTTAGAGATGGTGTGTCTCCAGGTCTCCCGATTGGAGGCCAGGGTAGACCAATGGTGGTGGTCAATATGGCCAAGGCTGAGGGATTGTTTCAGGCAGTCCTTGTATCTCCTCTTCAGGGCTCCTCTCTTGCGGCAGCCAGTGGCAAGTTCCCCATAGAGCACGATCTTGGGGAGGCGATGGTCCTGCATCCTGGAGACGTGCCCTGCCCAGCGCAGCTGAGTTCTCAGCAGCATGGCCTCAATGCTCGTGACTGCTGCCTGTTTAAGGACAGACGTGTTGGCCACATAGTCAGTCCAGTGGATGTTTAGAATTGTATGGAGGCAGTGCTGATGGAAGCATTCTAAGAGACACAAGTGGTGGCAGTAAATGACCCATGATTCAGACCCATATAAAAGAGTAGACAGTACCATGGCTCTGTAAACACTGATCTCTGTACTATTCTTCAGGTGTTTGTTTTGCCACACTCTTTTATGGAGTTTACTGAAAGCTCTGTATGCCTTTGCTAACCTGTTGTCAATTTCAGCATCAATCTTACCGTCTGAGGAGATGATGCTCCCCAGGTAATTAAACTGTTGGACTGATTTGAGCTCTGTTTCACCAATGGTGATATGGGAATGATGGGAGACTTCCTGAGGAGTTTTATATCAGCTGATATAAAACTTCTGTCTTCTTCAAGCTGACTTCCAGCCCAAAAAGCTCAGCAGCCTCTGCACAGCAGGATGATAAATGCTGCAGAGTTACTTCTGTGTGGGCGACGAGGGCAGCATCATCAGCGTAAAGCAGCTCACGGACAAGATGACTTAAGTGTGGGCCTTCAGTCACCTTAGGTTGAATAGGCTCCCATAGGTACAATATCGAATGTAGATACTGTTTTCATCATCGAGGTCTACCGTGGCCCTTTGGAATATCATGCTGAAGAAGACTGTGAATAGAGTTGGTGCTAGAACACAGCCTTGCTTCACACCATTGGCTATTGGAAAGGGCTCAGAAAGTGCATCGCCAGATCTGACTTGACCATGCTGGTCCTCATGGAGCGAGATGATCATTTTGAGGAACTTGGGGTGACATCCTAAATGTTCCAAAATCTGCCACAGACCTTTTCTGTTCACAGTATCAAAAGCCTTGGTGAGATCAACAAAGGTAACATAGAGTCCTTTGTTCTGTTTCCAACACTTCTCTTGCAGTTGTCTGAGACCAAATACCATGTCTGTGGTACCTCTGTTGGCTCGGAAACCACACTGGCTCTCAGGTAGAAGATCTTCTGCTATGGTGGGTATTTATCTGTTCAAAAGAATTCTTGCAAGGATTTTACCAGCAACGGAGAGCAGAGTAGTACCTCGGTAATTTGAGCAGTCTGATTTATCTCCTTTCTCCTCTTGTACAAGGTGACGATGACAGCGTCATGAAGGTCTGAAGGCAGTTCACCTCGTTCCAAACAGCACACCACAGATTCATGAAACTTAACATGGAGTGCTTGGCCACCGTGCTTCCAGATTTCAGGTGGGATTCCATCAGCTCCAGCTGCCTTGCCAATTTTCACCTGCTGTATTGCTTTAAGA
>NW_020955211.1:1748286-1788360 GCF_003031625.1 Empidonax traillii
ACAAGGTGACGATGACAGCGTCATGAAGGTCTGAAGGCAGTTCACCTCGTTCCAAACAGCACACCACAGATTCATGAAACTTAACATGGAGTGCTTGGCCACCGTGCTTCCAGATTTCAGGTGGGATTCCATCAGCTCCAGCTGCCTTGCCAATTTTCACCTGCTGTATTGCTTTAAGAGTTTCTCCCCATGGTGGGGCAGTATCCAGTTCAGTTTTCACCAGTTGTTGTGAAATGTACACGGCTAGTACTGAAGAGAGTCTGAAAGTGTTCAGACCATTGATTCAAAATGGAAACTTTATCTATGAGAAGGATTTGGCCATCTGCACTGAGCAGAGGGGTTTGAACCTGGTGTGTAGGACTGTAGGCTGTTTTAAGAGCCTCAAAGAATCCCCTGTAATCACCTGTATCTGCGTATAATTGAATTTTTTCTGCAAGATTGATCTACCACTTGTTCTGTACGTCACGAAGTTTCTGTTGAAGCTTGCTGCATGCGAGTCGAAAGGTTGCTTTTCTTATATGACAAGATGGCTGAGCAAGGTGTTCTTGGTGAGCAGTTCTCTTCTTACTCAACAATTCCTGAGACTAACTTAGAGAAAAATGGTGTCTCAGTGAAATTTTGCATAATATATCTTATATCTATCAGGTAAAAATGTGTAGAACTGCTTTCCATGTAGAGTTAGAATGCCTTACTTGAAAGAACTTGGGTATAACCTAAAATGGATAGACATTAGATGACTTCTGGCATATATGATTTGTAACTAACAGAACATATCAAAAGATCTCTCACAGCCCAGGAATAACTTAATAAGTATGCATGTTTTTAAATTTGTTACTTGCTTAGTAGTCTGTATTTTATGTTTCCAGAGTTTTATATTTAATAAAACACTTATTTGTCATATCAGAAGTGGCTCATAATTGTGTCTTTTAGGTGGAAATGCAGCCATATATTCCTTTTATGTAGAAGTGTTAATAAAAAATCTACTGTGCAAGAATTCATATATAAATCTAGATTGTCAGCTACTCTTTCTTTTAAAATATCTGGAGAGCTCTAATAACAAATAAATCACAAATTTCAGTTTTAAAGAAATGCATAGAAACCACCTAAATAATTGATAATGATTTCCACAGAGAAACTAAAATTAGTTTCAACTCACAAAGTATATTTCAGCACAGGTATAATGAATAACAAAAAGCACAGAGATAAAATGGATCGTTTAATGGAAGTCTTGAGATTTAGAGTGTGCATTAACTATTGTATTATAATTGAAGAAACAATCTAAACTTTCTTCAGGCTTGTTTTCTTTCTCACACATTACCTTACATGAAGCACTGATTTAAGGGGATTGAAATACTGTGATGTTTCCACAAATTACTTCAGTGTGACCTAGCTAAACATCCTCCCCCTTCACTAAGGGAATATAAGACTGAGGTGCTGCAATGGATGGCTACAAGCTCTTCAGAACAGACGGGTGAGGAAAGAGAGGCTATGGGGTGTCTCTGCACATTACGGAGGTTTTTGACTGTATAGAACTCAAGGATAGTGACGATAAGCTTCAGTGCCTATGGGTAAGGAGAGGGAAGGTTAACAAGACAGATATCCTGGTGGGAGTCTGTTATGGACCACCCAACCAGAATGAAGAGGAGGATGAACTATTCTATAAGTGGCTGGTAGATGTTTCACCATTGTCAGCCCTTGTTCTTGTGTGAGACTTAAACCTGCTGAATGTCTGCTGGAAACTCAACACAGGATGGAGGATCTAGTCTAGGAGGTTCCTGGAGTGTGTGGAAGAGAACTTCATGTTGTAGCTGTTAAGTGAAGCTAACAGGGGTGGTGCTCCACTAAACTGTTTACAAACAGAGAAGGCTGGTGGAAGATGTGGTGATTGAAGGCTGCCCTGGGCATAGGTACCAGGAATTGATACAGTTTTCAGTATTTAGTGATGTAAGGAGGGGAAGTCAACAAAACCTCTACCTTGGACTTCTGAAGGGTGTACTTGGGCCTATTCAGGACACAGGTTTGAAGAGTGCCTAGCAAAGCAGCCCTCAAAAATAAAGGAGCCCTGGAAGGTTGGAATCTTGACAGCGCAGGACCAGACTGTCTCTGTGTGCCAAAAGATAAGCTGGCAAGGAAGATTAGACTGGTTGAGCAGGGAGGTTTCACAGGAACTCTGGGAAAAAGGAGGGTGTGTGAACTTTGGAAAAACTGGCAAACAGCTCGGGAAATGTTTAAGGATGTCATTAGGTCATGTAGAGAGAAAATTAGAATGGCAAATGCTCAGTTAGAACTTCATCTGTCCACTTCTGTAAAAGATAATAGAAAGTGTTTTTATAAAAACTCTGATAACAAAAGGAGGACCATAGAAAACAATTTTTTATTGGATGCCTGTGGAATATAGTCACCAAAAAGTCTGAGGTTCTTAATGCTTTATTTGCGTCAGTATTCAACAATAAGACTGGTTGTCTTCAGGGTTACTGGTTCCCTGAGCTGGTATATGGGGATAGGGAGCAGAATAGATCTCTTGTAATCCAGGAGGAGGTAGTTAGTGACCTGCGGTACCACCTAGATGCTCACAAGTCTATGGGATCAGAGGGAATTCATCACAGGGTGCTGAGAGATCTGGAGAAGCCACTCTTGCTGAGCCACTCACCATCATTTACCAGCAGTCCTGTAGCGCCAAGACAACTGGAGGTGCCAAAGTGATGCCCATCCACAACAAGAGTCAATAGGAGGGTCCAGGGAACTACAGTCCTGTAAGGTTGATCTCAGTGAACAGCAAGGCTGTGAAGCAGATCAACTTGAATGTGATCACACAGCATATACAGGACAACCAAGGGATCAGACCAAGCATGGGTTTAGCACAGGGCAGATCCTATCTGACCAACCTGATCTCCTTTTATAACTAGGTGAATTGCCCAGTGGAGGATGGGAAGGTTGTGAATGTAGTTTACCTGGACTTCAGCAAAGCCTTTGAAACCATCTCCCATGGCATTGTCCTGAAAAAGCTGGCAGCCCACAGCTTGGACAGGGGCACTCTTGGTTGGGTTAGGAACTGGCTGGATGACTAGGACCAGAGTGGTGATGAATGGTGTCACATCCAATTGGTGTCCAGTCAGTAATGGTGTCCTCTGTGGATCAGTGTTGGGCCCAGTCCTGCTTAATATCTTTAACTGATGATCTGGATGAGGGAATTGAATTTACCCTCAGTAAACTTGAGGACAACACCAAGTTGGATGGGGGTGTTGATCTGGTGTTGCTCTGCTGAAGGATCTGAACAGTCTGGATCAATGGGACAAGGACAATGTATGAGCCTCAACAAGTGCTGGGTCCTGCCCTTGGGGCAGAACAACCTCCTGCAGCAATACAAGCTGGGGGCAGGGTGAATGGAAAGCTGCCCACCAAAGGACCTGGGGGTGCTGATCCTCAGTAGCTGAACATGAACCAACAGTGTGCCCTGGCGACCAAGAAAATCAAGGACATCCTGGACTCTATCAAGAATAGTGCAGTCATCAAGACCAGGGAAATGATTCTTCCTCAGTACAGGGCACTGGTGAGGCTGCACCTTTAGTGCTGTATCCACTTCTGGGTCCTTCAAGTCAGAAAGGACATTGAGGTGCTGGAGCAAGTCCAGAGAAGGGCAATGGAAGCCGTAAAGAGTCTGAAGCACAAGTACTATAAGGAGCAGCTGAGGAAACTGGGGATCTTTACTCTTGAGAAGAGGAGGTTCAGAGGAGACTTTATTGGTCTCTACAACTACCTGAAAGAAGATTGTAGCCAGGGAGGTTCAACCTGTTCTCCCAGACAAGAGGACATAACCTCAAGCTGCACCACCAGTGGAGGTTCAGGTTGGTCATCTGGAAGAATTTCTTTACAGAAAAAGGTGATTAGACATTGGAAGGGACTGCCCAGGGAGACAGTGGAGTCACCATCCCCGGAGGTGTTCAGGGAAAGACTGGATGTGACACTCAGTGCCATGGTCTAGTTGACATGGTGGTGTTTGGGTCATAGGTTGAACTCAATGATTTCGGAGATCTTTTCCAATCTGATTGATTCTATGATTCTGCAAGTTTTCACACTGCTTTATTTGAGACCTTTTTAGCAAAAACTCTGCCAGATTATATCTGACATTTTTTTCCCTTTTCATAATTGAATTGTTATTTTATTTGCTCTTTAGCAGTGACTATCAGTCTAATTTAATGTGACCCTATCCATCTTGCAGCATAAGACTGTGAGAGAAAAGAACAAAAGTTCTTTCTACCAACTACAAGCAAAATAAGAAATTAAAAAACTTTAGGAAATTTAAAATATAAATGAATTTCAAAGAGCAACAGGTGAGAGTTTCAGGGCTTTCCCAACATTCACAAACACTAGCATGAGTTGCTAATTTTCCTGCACTATAAGCCCACAAAGTCAAAATGTTCTATTTTTCCATAAGAAAAATGTAATAAAATGTCATGTTCCACTTATATGTAAATCTATGCTTTATTTTCAAAAAGTTTTCATATTTAAAAGTGGAAAAAGAAATTTCTAGTATTCAACAGTCTGTACCTAGGTTTTTAGACAATCATTTTGCTGTCACCTCTATTTTTTCCCCCACAGTTACAAAAGTTACAGCAGTTACAAAATTCAAATGAGTAACTTAGAAAAATTATGAACAAAATTGTGGCGATTTATTTGTGGGAATTACCATATTCTTTAAAAGACCTTTGAATTCCTACAATGTGCTCCAGTATATGTAGTTACAGAGCCTTGAATGACTGTAAGCTGTCAGTTATACTAGGCCTTCTCACCTATATAAAGAGGAAAATCTTATTAAATAGTTCCATAGCAGGTTTAAGTTGGTTTTTACTATGCTGCACTGTCTTTCAGTGGATAATTTACATTGAAGAATGGAAAATTCAGTGACTTACACATTGTGTCTACTTCTCCACCATGGAAGTAAACACTATAAAAAAAAACTCATTAAAATTATCTGTTATGACAGACAAAAATTTTTGTAATAAACCACTTGAGAACTACAGCTACATTACCAAAACCAACAGGGTCATGATGCAAGAGAATGTCACTAATAGGAAACAGCGAATGATCTTATTATGTCAATTCTGTAACAGGATTTTAGGCATTTTATTAAATAGTACAGTCAAGATTCAATATATTCAATGATGCAGACAGAAATATTTTAATCTCTAAAGTTCCTTTTTTGCATTGTTGCTCTTTTTGTATGAATAACAATACATACGAAGCAAAATGATATGCACTAGGATGTTTTTTATTTGCTAAAAAACATACTACTTAATTGAATATGAAAAAAACAAGGGGTTTGTATGTTCTTTTATGATTATACATTTCTATAGCATTTTACATTGTTACTTCATTTAATCTGTACAATTTAAAGATAATTCATCATTTTATATAAGGTCACACTTTAAAAAGCTTTTACGGTAAGTGGACCAATATGCCTATTAAAATATGCCTATTTTGTTCATTACAGAGGAGGTGTGCTTATTGCTCTAATAGGAAGACACTCATGTTTTTTCTGTTAAAAACAAAACCAAAATCCATTGTATATCTACAAAGAGGCTAGCAAGAAATTAACCCGTAAAGCTGTGGGGCAATGGTTCCTATTCATTCCACATACAACTTACCATTAAAATTAGAAATAGCATTTCAGCTCCTGGATTCTGATGCCTATTGTGCAGTGAAAGTCTAAGACGGATGTTCTATATTCATTCTGTGTACAAAATTGCCACAGATGTCAGCAGAAGAAAACAAATGAGTTTAGGATTTGCCACGCTGGTATAGTAAGTCAGACTAATAATTCATTTAGAAATGATCCCAGACCCTTGAGCATCTGTGGAATTAAGACAAGGGTAACTTTTTTGTAACCTCAGGGGAGAAACTAACCCCTGTCTTAAGCTTATGCAGACGCCTATATTTTTCTTCTCTCCTTGAGCATAGTCACACTTTCACTTTAGTTCAAATGCCACATATTTGTCTCAGAGGGATATAAATGGAATGAGCATACACGATATACCAATGAAATATCAGGTAGTGGAACCGGAAAAGGAGTATTCTCTACTAGCTAAATGACAGGTACCTTCAGGTCTTCAAAGACCTCTAATATTTCCCAAACGATAGCACAAAATGCAGCTAATGAGAATTAAAATCTACCATAACAGAAAGAGTTACCATCTAAGCAAACTTATCTTCTCCTTCCCTCAGTGATGGACCTCTGAGGAGCACATCATTGTTTCCAGACTCCAAAAAAACCTTGGACATTACTAGTACGAATTTATGTTTATGTGCATAAACAACTCCAAATTTTATAAGTGGACATTCTTTAGCCATTTTAACCATGTTTGGTCATTGCCCCAACCTCAAACTACAGCTACTCTTACATCTACTATTATCTGGCTTTGATCAGTAATCTTTTCTAGCAACCTCATATTCCTGATGTGTCAAATTTTCACATTCACTTTAAAGTGAAAAAGAATTTTGATCTGTTCATCACTTAGACAGCTTAATGTGATCAATTTCCTACTGCATGACAGAGGGAGCAGTAAATAAGTCAAATGAGTATGGATATATCTAGATAAAAGAGTGGCAGTAATACAGTTTGGTATGGAAATAAGTGTCAAAAAATATTCAATTTACATGGATTGAAAATTTCACCTTTGCATTTGAGAAGGATCTGGGGCAAAGTAGAAAACTATTATCAATTTTTACTTCAGAATTAAATGTTTTAAATTTCACTATGATCTCCAACTGCTTTACTAAACATCAGATCTGGAATCAAGTCTTTGAACTGCTGAAGTTTTCTGAACTTTTCTCTTAAAAAACCCCAAATCTAAACCAAAACAAACAAAAAACCCCAGCCAATCAAACAAAATAAACAAAAACTCACCTTAAAATGCTCCCTTGCAAAACCAACCAACCAAAAAAACAAAAAACCCTCCACCTGACACTAGGAAAGAAGCGATTACTTAACAATATAAAATCAGATATCTTAATAAACCAAAGATCTAGCTATACAATACAAGTGTAACCCTTCTGCACTAAGAAGGAAATAATCAATCTGAGGTAGAATGAATCTGGTTGTTGTGGTTTGTTGAAGAAATAGTAGAGTATGGTTGCCTTAAATGCTCTGGCAAAATGCATAGGCTTGCCAGGTAGGCAGCTGATACTGAATCACTGTCATAATGATAATAAAAATTTAATGCAACTTTTAAATTATCTCACATAACCAGATGGGCTGGGATTGTATTTTAAAATATATTGTTCCTGCTGTTGGGTTCTGCAAAAACTAATATGCCAAACTGACACACACCCTTTGGCACTTTTACGCTTTCTTCAACATTTGTAAAAAAAAAAAAAATCTGTGAATGAAAGAGCTTATCAAAGATACAAGTATATAACATTTTCTCTGAGGTATAGTCATTTCAGAGGAAACAACTTTCTATGGGCAACACTCAAAATAAACATGTAGCTAATGAAAACCTAATGAAAACCTATTGTAGTTTTGCCCTTATTAAAGATATTATCCAGTTGTCTTCTTGTTGTGTTGTTGTTTTAGAAAATTAATGTAGCAACGAATAAAACCATATTTATCAGTTTATAGGTCTTTCAATGTCTCTAGTACTTCTGTTGTAGTTTAATTCAGTTTCCATTTCTATTCAGCCAGCTAATAATTGTCTTTTGCTAAGCAAGAATGTATTTTTAATCTGTACTCAGACAGACTTTTTTTCATACATTTTAATTTGTCTGTAAAGCCACCTATGACTTCTGAAAACACTCCTTGAAAGAAAATGAATGATAAGTATGTGCTGTATTTTTAACAGAAGTGTTAAATGGATGCATAATACTTGCTAGAGGAATTGGCAACAACTTCAGTACTGGTCATGGGGTTGTCTGAATACCTGAAATAATTTACTTACTGTTTACTTTTCCTAGAGAATTTGGTTTTCCTGTTCAGAGACTTCATTTGACTATTTCCTGCTCAGGATGTGGTCAAAAAGCATTAAGAAGCAGCCTGTAACTATACAAACAATTCCAATAAAATCTTTATCACTTTTTCCTTCATCTCATCTTGCTCTTTTCTTTCTCTGTGCTTCCATATCACACATTTGAATTACTTGGCAAAACTGACAGCATCCAGAAAAAAACACTCTATCCTTGCACACTTTTGATCCCAACACTTATTTTAAATTATGAGTACAAATATCAGCATATTTAATATAAAGAGAAACTTTGGTGATCTACACATTTAGGTGAGACCCAGCAAGCCTTTTAGCCTCCAAGTACATCTGATTTGAAATATTTTCAATATTTCCAGTGTTGTTATTAGAGTCTCTCTGCATGTATAGGCTGCTTTAAGACCTGATTTCTTGCTGTCAAATGCAGTCAATACTGTGATTTTTGATTTGTATTGATAAGATTTGATGTAGATTTTGTCTCAATATAATTTGAGTTTGCAAATTCTCTTGTAAAAGCTCACTGACATTATTAGATCTGAGAAGAATAGGACAAACTGACACAGGTGATGAAGTGTGAGCTAAAACAGATACAAGCTTTTGAGAAGATATATTCTTTAAAGACCCATAACTTTTTTCCATCTTCTTTTGGGCTTTTTGGATTATCCTATATTCCATTCTAACATTTGCAGACTAAAGGAAAGTAAAGTAAATTTCTTTTTTTTAACTTTATTGCAGGTGAGCAGAATTCAAACATACAGGGCACATCTGCAGCAGAAACAATGTCTTGGACTCTTTGCTTTTAGAACTCTATTTACTATATTTTCCTCTCCAAAAAAATTATTTTCCTAATAGAGTTTGCCCCCGCCCCCCTCATATCTGGGTTAACAACAGATCAAAAAAAAAAGGAGATGGATGGGCAAAAAGAAGTGTCTGTTTGTGAGTTCAGAATGTACACCATGTTCCAAGTGCCAGGAGCACTTCTGTTAGGAGTCATCTACTCTGTGTTGCTTGGTTTAATGGTGTTTGGGATGGAACATGCTCAGTCAAAATTTAAAATACCATGAAAGAACGTATCTAAAGAGGTTTGAACTCCTACAGAAAAGTTTAATATATGTAAGATGGTTTGGCTGGGGGTTTTTTTGGTGTTTTTTTTTGTTTGTTTGTTTTGTTCTGTTTTGTTTTGTTTTGGTTTTTTTGCTTGTTTTTTTGTTGGGCTTTTTTTCTGACCTGAGCACATAGGGGTGGACTTATCACAGGAATAAAGAATTGCCCCACTGCACTTCTGTGTCAGTTTCAGATTCTTGCTTTGAGATACAGAGCCATGAGTACTTTTAGAAGGGAGGTTCAACATAACTGTTGATAAGGCAAAACAGTACAGGCTGATCAAGCCTTTTTCTTTCATTCACTAAACTTTCTGTTGGAAAATCTCCATCCTTCTTTTGCTTAACAACACTTGAAACAAATGAAGATCAGTCCCATAGTGGAAAATGGTGGACCTCCAGTTATTTGGAAGTAACACTACTTATTATGCATAGAATATACTCACATAGGTTTTTTCTAGATTAAAATTTAAATGAAATTATGTCATTGTTTTTCTTAGCAATTTAACCTCTAACTATATTTAGGTAAGTTGTGAACAAAAATGATAATCACATCAAACTAATTTTGTTTAACAAAGAAATAAATTCTGCTACTCTTTCTCTTTATGTAACCTTTGTTATGTGTCAGTCCCAGAGAGCATATCAAGAAACTAAGTAATTGAATAAGTTTTGTTATTGCTCCCTGCTTCTTAAATGATGGGCCACAGGTCAAACTATCATACAATTTAAAAGCACCTCCAAAAATTAACCCAATATTCTTGGTTGGCATGATATCAATTTCTGTTACACGTTTGCCCTAGTGGCAATTAACAAAATCAGTGTCCTAAGAAAAAATTTTTATTCCTTCTCTCTCCCTTTCAGAAATTCATAAACAATTAGATCTATCCAAGAGATTATTCTCTCTATACATGTAGTTTTAGAGGTAAATAAACAACTGCTGATGTTGTAGGCAGCATTAAATACAGATGAATTGCTAAAACTAACTTGCAAGCATAGGGTTGCCTTTCTTCAAAAGTACTTACAGTTCTGCTGACACTTCTGTTAGGCTTCACAAGTGGGCTATTTGTCTGGGGATATTAAAAAGTTTCCTTATCAGCAAGCAACAAAGCCTCATAGGAGAGGAATAACACAGGAGCTGGGAACAGAAAACATAAACTGGTTAAATTGGGACAATATCTTGAGTGGTTTATCTCCATTTTCCTACTCTCACAAATAGGAGGTGCTGTGGGAAAAAAAATGGATTTTATTGGACTGGGTTCATGAATAGACCAAGATATCTATATCAGGACTTATGTAGAACTGAAACACTTACCCACAGAGAGGGAATAGAGGGAACAGTTTATACACAAATCCAGTAGGGATCAGGAAAACATTTCTTAATGCACTCTAATGAAATATAAACTCCTTAATGTATTTTTTAATAATATCATTTGCAATTTATATGAAAACCTTCTTCAAGGAGATGGGAACATTAGCCTAAATTCAACCCTCAGTTTTATGAGGTCAAAATTTCTCAGGAAAAATGTTGTATCTATTAGGCATCATGTTAATGCTATCTCATCACATTCTCTCTCTTTTTCCTTCTCCCTGACTTATGAATGCCGAATTCCTTCCTGCTGCAAAAAATCATCCAGTATGATGGAGCGTACAACTGCCCAAGAGGACTGGTGGCTAAATCATTTTGTGAAGAAGTAGACATGAAACTTCCTAGCCAAAAATAGAACCTGAAGTAAAACTTTCTACTGTGCAGTCCTTTAACACATTTTATGCTTTAATAAATAAAGAAATGGAATATATAATAATATATACTCATCCATATACTTTCTAAAGTGTTTTGTCTTACTTAGGTGTATTAGATGAGCTCTGAGTCAAGTGCAATGCCCAGCTTTTTGTTTCAGTCAGATCTAAGTAAAATACTTGCTGGATGGTTCAGTCACACCTACAGAAGCACATACCAAGACAGAGATACAACTCTAAGAAAGAAAGAGAGATAAATGGAGAAAAACAGAAAGAAAGGAAAAGAGAAGGACAGAAAAAGAGCAAGAAAAGGAAGGAGGGAGGGAGAAGGGAGGGAAGAAGGATGGCAGGCAGGCAGGAAGGCAGTCAGGAAGGAAGGACTTTTTATCTAAAGAAAATTTAAGTGCTGTAGATAAAGGGTGTTACAGGAGAACATTGTTCCTTCTCTTTTTATGCCTGAGTTTCTTTCAGTAGTAAGTGCAGAGCTAACAGGAGAATAGTACATCACCATGCACAGTGTAGAATCACATCCTAATGCCTTGCTTCTCCATTGGATCACTCCCCAACATTAGCACAAACAAAACAGGGATTTTCAGGTTTAAAAATTAGATGTGGGTGCCTTTGAACTCCAAGATCTTATCTAGTCTGGTGTATAAAATAGAATAGTTACTCATTAACTATTAACGTCCAATAAAAAATTGACTTTTGAATTTTTAGGAAAACCAAACCACATACTACATATCGGTTCTCTTTTTAACACTATTAAATACTATCAAATATGTCATGCAGGAGGTTATTGACTAACAAGGATAGTACTCCAACATTTTAAGTTCAGAGGTGATTTGTTACTAAGTCTTTGAAGAAATTATTTCAGTTTAATAAGGCAAAAAAAATAAATATTTGTCTCTGTGATGTTTTGGACCTGACTCCCAACCAAGTGCCCAAACCCACAGCTGCAGCCTCCCCTCTTCCCTGTGAACACAGGGAAGGCAAGAGGAGGACAAGAAAAAAAACCAAAAGACCTAAGTAACAGAATCAAAGCTATATATATATGTATATGTATATATATATATATATATACACACATATATATATTTGCACCTATGTACAGTTACAATACTCTATACATATAAAAAGAGAATCCCAATACCCCAAAACAGATAAAGAACAGATATACTCAGTCAGTGAAGAATTAGCAAACAAAACATAAATACTTTCCTTCAGAAGGCAGAAGCCGTCTCAGCCCTCACCACCGGACGAACCACAGGTCGACAGGCCCACACCCCCACACAGGAGCTCAGCTGCAGAACCGCCCTCTCCAACCCCGACAGAAGGGGTCTGAATCTCTAACTTCCTCCCCACCTCTGCTTATGCAAAGAATAGAATGGAATACTGGGATATGAGCACTCCTGTAGTTAGGACCTGACATATAGGAAGAGGCCTAGGCCTAGGTCTAGACCCTTACAGTCTCAGTAATGAATTTGCCTTCAAGGAGGGCTAGAGGGATTACCTCTGCGTAAAGAAAAAAAAAAAATACACAGAGCTGTCTTTGAGGAAGAGTGATGAGTGGATGGACAGTTTCTGGGCAAAATTTATTGACCAGTACTACAAAGGAAGTTTCCTGGTTGGTGTTCCCAGGCTACCTGAATAAGGTAGGCTGTTAATAGGCCACAACTAGTCAGGACACTGAATTTTCAAAGGGCAAATTATCAGTTGTTTAAGGAATGGGAATCTCTGGGAAACTGGTCTCAAGGAAAAAAGCGCTGAAAAGAGTTGGCAGCTCTTTAAGAACTTTATTCTTAAAGCACAAGAGCTCTCAATTTCCACATGTAAGAAATCAAGCAAGGATGGTAGGAGGCCAGCGTGTCCTCAGTAAGGATCTCCTGGTTAAACTAAAATGCAGGCATGTAAGAATAAAACACATAGGCAGATGCAACAGGGACATGTATCCTGGGAAGAGTATAGAGATGCTGCCCAAGTGTGTAGGGATGGGAACAGGAAAGAAAAGGCACAGCTGAAGTTGCAAGTTGACCAAGAATGCAAACAATAATAACAAGGTCTTTGGTCAGAAAATGAAGATAAAAGAAAATATACTTGGTGAATGAGATAGGAAAACTCATGGCAATTGGCATGGAGAAGGCTGAAATACTCCACAATATTTTTTCCTCAGTTTTCAACAGTTATAAATCTTCCTGCATCTCAAGTTTCTTAACATCAAGGCAGGGATAGGGTACTAAAATAAGATCAGATTTGAGACCATATGAGTCTCCTGAACATGTACAAGTCCATCCCAGAGTCCTGAGGAAGTTGTTTGACGTAGTTGACCAGCCACACATCTGAAAGACATGACAATCATTTGTTCTTGCTAGTAAGTAAAAAAAGGTAAAAGGATCTGGAAAATATTTAACCCCTAATACAACCTCAGTTAGTTCTCTGTTAGCAAAATAGCTAGCTTCTCTCTGTTTCTGTCCTGAGCAGTATAGAATCATAGAATCATAGAATTAACTGGGTTGGAAGAGACCTCCAAGATCATCAAGTCCAACCCTTAATCCAACTCCACTCCACTAGATCGTGGTGCTCAGTGCCACATCCAGCCTCATCTTAAAAACCTCCAGGGACAGTGAATCCACCACCTCTCTGGGTAGGCCGTTCCAATGCCTGATCACTCTCTCTGTAAAGAACTTCTTTCTAATATCCAACCTAAATCTCCCCTGACAGAGCTAAAGTCCGTGCCCTCTTGTTGTATTGCTGATTGCCTGGGAGAAGAGACCGACCTCCACCTGGCTACGGCCTCCTTTCAGGGAGCTGTAGAGAGTGATGAGGTCACCCCTGAGCCTTCTCTTCTCCAGACTAAACAACCCTAGTTCCCTTAGCCTCTCCTCACAGGACTTGTGCTCAAGTCCCTTCACCAGCCTCGTTGCTCTTCTCTGGACCTGCTCCAGCACCTCAATGTCTTTCTTGAACTGAGGGGCCCAAAACTGGACAAAGCACTCCAGGTGTGGCCTCACCAGCACTGAGTACAGGGAAAGGGTCACTTCCCTGCTCCTGCTGGACACACTGTTCTTGATGCAGGCCAGGATGCCATTGGCCTTCATGACACACTGCTGGCTCATGTTCAACCTCCTGTCAATCCAAACTCCCAAGCTCCTTTCTGCCTGGCTGCTCTCCAGCCACTCTGTGCCCAGCCTGTAGCGCTGCAGGGGGTTGTTGTGGCCAAAGTGCAGGACCCGGCACTTGGCCTTGTTGAACCTCATCCTGTTGGAATCAGCCCAACTCTCCGGCCTATCCAGGTCCCTCTGCAGAGCCCTCCTGCCTTCCAGCAGGTAGACACTCCCCTTGTCATCTGCAAATTTGCTAATGGTGGACTCAATCCCCTCATCTAAATCATCGATAAAGATGTTAAACAGGACTGATCCCAGCACTGATCCCTGGGGGACACCACTGGTGACCGGCCGCCAGCTGGATGCAGCCCCGTTCACCAGCACTCTCTGGGCCTGGCCCTCGAGCCAGTTCCTGACCCAGCACAGAGTGCCCCTGTCCAAGCCATGGGCTGCCAGCTTTTCCAGGAGTATATTATGGGAGACAGTGTCAAAGGCTTTGCTGAGCTCCAGGTAGATACATCCACAGCCTTCCCCTCATCCACCAAGCGGGTCACCTGATCATAAAAGGAGATCAGGTAGGTCGGACAGGATCTGCCCCTCCTAAACCTGTGCTGGCTGGATCTGATCCCTTGTCCATCCTTTAGGTGCTGTGTGATTGCACTCAGGATGATCTGCTCCATAACCTTGCCAGGCACTGAGGTCAGGCTGACAGGCCTGTGGTTTCCCGGGTCCTCCTTGCAGCCCTTTTTGTAGATCGGCGTGACATTCGCCAACTTCCAATCGTCTGGGACCTCCCCAGAGAGCCAGGACTGTTGGTAAATGATGGAGAGCAGCTTGGTGAGCTCTTCTGCCAGCTCCCTCATTACCCTAGGATGAATCCCATCTGGTCCCATGGACTTGTGTGGATCCAGGTGGCTCAGTAAGTCACTGACTATTTCCTCCTGGAATACAGGGGGGTTGCTTGGCTTCCTGTCCCTGTCTACCAGCTCCAGAGGACAGTAGTCCCGAGGATCATCTATTCTTCTGGTGTATACTGAGGCAAAGTAGATCTTAAGTAACTATGGAAGAGAATAATGAATTTAGAGTCCAGGAAAGAATATGTACTGTGCAATACTGGTTTGTATCCTTCTGAAATGGCTTGCCTATGTCTAAAGATTTATTGCAATTGATTTGAAAAAATAATTTTATGCTTTTCAATATACAGTAAAATCTCTCCAAAATTAATTAAAAAAAAAAAAAAAAGGAAATAAAAAAGGAAGAAGGAGACAATGTTAAGTGCCTGCTTCAAGCTGATCTAAATTGAAATATTCCATCTATTCAAGTCAAGCTGCTATGTTTGATTCTGGGTTTGTCATACTCATTCTGTGTTTTTCTCTGCTGACAAAACACTTAATGGAACCAGTGTTTCATTCGTGTCATACTTTTCCTGCCTCCAAAGGTCTAGTCATCCTACAGCTGATGTACAGCTACTATGATATAATGCAGACTTCAGCACTCTGAACTACTGCAGGGCATTAGTGTATCCCAGAATTTATGAGCTGGCTAAGGAGTGTCAGTTATAAAGAAGAATGTGGTTTTGTGGCACCCAAATGACAGCCAGATCACACTTAACACTGCAACTCCTCTGAACAGTAAATAAAGCCAGATCATTCTGGGATACAGGGTTTTTTGGATACATTGAACAACCTGAAAGAAAGCATTTTTATTTCAGGACTGTCTGTGTTTCCTCTTAGAGAACATAAAGAAAGGCAAAAAAGCTTTGCACAACTTTGATGCCTTCAAATGATGCTAGGATTCACACATTTTAGAAAGCATGTGAAAATTAATAATTGATAACTTTTCACTTTGTGTAATATGTGTCTAATTACAAATGGAAACCCAAAAAAAAGATAGTATGATGGACTTTTAAACAAAAAATACATTTTAGAACAAATAGAGGAAAAAACACGTAACTAGTTATATTAAAAAATGCACTGTTTTGAATTTTTCCTGGGAAAAATTTTTGAGGAATTAAATTTTTTCAACAGGTCATCATATGCCCATCACAGAATCTACTGATTTACTGAGAATTTTTCATCCATTTAGTGGAAGACCATCTTTTATATATTCTCAGTAAGTCAGCTGTTGGAATACATGGATAAAACAAAGGTTGTCCTGACCTGAGAAATATTTCTGCAATGAATATAAAGGTTATTGGAAATCTTTAAGATAAATGGGTCCAATGATATAATAAAACTTTAATTTTTTTTTTTAACAAGTTCTTAAAATTATTCTCAGTTACTTTAGCTAGATAAATAATAGATGTAGAAAATAAATGAGAAAAAAGACATAGGCAAAGAAACACACAGAGTGAAAGAGTTTGGGAGGGGGATAAATATATATCTGCAGATAGACTACAGTAAATGAATATAAACTGAGGTTGTGAACAGATAGAATGATACCTAGAAAGGAAAAAAAAGAAAAAAAAAAAAAAAAAAAAAAAAAAAAAAAAAAAAAAAAAAAAAAAAAAAAAAAAAAAAAAAAAAAAAAAAAAAAAAAAAAAAAAAAAAAAAAAAAAAAAAAAAAAAAAAAAAAAAAAAAAAAAACGAAACAAACAAAGAAACAAACAAAACACAACCAAAAAACCCAAAATCTAAACCAAAACCATAAAGAAGCAATAAAACAGGTGTATTAATTCTTCCCTATATAGTTGTGCTTTAAACTGCTGAAATAGATTTGACATCTATTTGAAGATTCTTTTGGAATTAATAAATTATTTTACTTATTTGTATTCAACTGGGACAGATAATGCTAAGGAAAACAAACTTGGTATGCATACATAGTGTGTTTTCTTGTGTTCCTTCAATGTTTTGGGAGGTTTTCTGCAGAAGACAGCCCATGACTCATTTCAGACAAGACAACAGCGGAAGCCAAGGACATTTTCACTTTGATTTGACTGAGTTGGGACAGCTGTAGAAACAGGGAGGCAAAACTGTAGTTTGATTGATGCTGTTAAAGTAAGCATGCAAATGCTGTAATTATGGCCTGATCATATAGGAACAAAGGAATTGTTAATGCAAATTCATAAGGCACGTCAATCACTGACACAGTAACCCTAAATTTAATACAAACCCCAGGAGTTACACATCCTATCAGTAAAAGTAAACAGACAGGCCATAAGATTCTAGTTTGCTGCAGGGCCATCAGCCACAAAGCAGAGATCCAAAAGGTAAAAAGTGGAATTGTAGAATCATTAAAGTTGGAAAAGGCCTTTACAATCATCAGTCCAACCACGAACACAGTAGTGAGAGATGCACCACTAAACCATGTCCCTAAGTGCCACCTTTACCGGCGTAAGTTTGCCCTCTGAATAACAAAATGGAAAGAGTGTGAAGACTTATCTCTGGAGAAGAGCCACAAGACGACTGGAAAGCAGTGTGTTGTCTGAGAGACCAAGGCAACAAAGGAACCTCATGGTTGGTGTCTACTACAGGCCACCTGTTGACAAAATCTTCTTGCTTCAGTTGCAGGAGACATCATGCTCAGAGGCTCTTGTCCTGCTGGGGGTCTTCAACCACACCAATATCTGCAGGAAAAGTAGCACAGAGAGCTGTAGGCAATCCAGGATACTCCTGGAACAGACAGAGAATAAATCCTTAAGCCAGGTAACATACAGCCCTACTAATCATGGCTCCTAGTTCTTATCTGTTTTTTTCTTCCATTCTTTATTTCTGTTTGGGTTTGGAGTTTCCAGTATTCTTCTCATTGCTTGTTCTCTAATTGTCTCTGTGTTGGAATCACTATTAAACTTACGACTAAGAAATAATGAGGTACTCTAGGATGTGGTGAAAAAAATTCATTGACTTTGACAATTCCTGATTCTAATATGTGACAATTATGGTCAACAAAGAAGAAAAATTTAATGTAATAAATTTTCTAATGCTTTATACAGTCAAATTTTTGCAGTGTCTTAGATTCTGCTTGGAAAAATGTTCAATAGATTAATATATTCAACTATCAAAGAAGGGTTTCCTAGTATTCAACTTAAATATTTTTATTTTCCATCTACTCAAAAACTAATAATCTCCCTTTGGTGCTTACAATACACTTTGACTGCTATTAAGATTTGTAACTGTCTCTCCCTTAATTCTCATAGCTAATTTATACATATTTATACTTCTTAAATTTTCCCTCTATGCTACTTTCTTCATCCTGATGATAATTTTATGCTGTTTGCTGACCTTCTTGGAGTTTAATTATCCCTCTCTTATAATGAGATGTCTAGGGTTGAAGACATTTCTAGTAGTCAAAACAGAGCTATAAGAAGAAAGAATTCTTAGTGTATTTTTCTATATTGTGATGTACTGTTTGTGAATATTACACACCAAAACTATATAATGATCATATCTGTATAAAACATAAAAAATTTAAAAGTATCTTATCTTGCAAGAAAGTCAAGGTAGGGGAAGTTTGAAAGAATCATATTTATTTTGAATAGTAAAGATGTAAAGATCAAAACTGACTAGGTAATTTCAGCTACTGTTCTGTGTGTCTATTACAGAGCACTTTTCATGAACTTACATCCCATCATGTTATGACCACACCTAAAGAGAGCTATGACATAGAGAAATTTCTGCCAAAGAGCAAAACTCATTACTTCTGTGAAGTTTGTGACTTTATTTTGAGAGTTTAGTTTGCAGATACTTTCCCTCTAAGTACAAGATTGATAAGTAGTAAAAATCATCCGATCTTGGAAAAGTTATGCAATCGTTTATTAAGTTCTAGCCAGAAAAATCATGCTTGTTATATAAATGATGTTGTCACAGTCTTTCTCAACCATGGTTTCACTGTTTGTCTTCATGATATATATCTACTTTCAAGTGGAAACTAAAAATTGATTAAAAAATATAAATGACAATGGTTAGTAAAATACCAGGTTAGTAAATAGTTAGTAAAAATGGTTAGTAAAATGGTTAGTAAAAAAATGCCATGTTTTGTGATTAAAGTCCAATGAAACTAGTTTTTAAGTTGTTGATGAAGACATATTTCTGTTTAGATCAGGAGCTGTAGCCTCAAACCTTTATTTCTAAATGATACTAAGAAAACTTTTTCTGCTTTTGTCTATGTGGAAATTTAACTAAACACCTTTCAGAAAAAATATATTTAGGTATGAATGTACTAAATATCATCTGTGTATGTAACATTTACCATCTCTGTGGAGAAATTCATCTGTTTTTATTTGCATTGTTACATCTTTACTAGCTCTATAGATTTAGGTGGGAGAAACGTCTACAGAAAGTAGGAAGACAAGTGAAAACAAATAAGAATAGAAAATAAGAGTTAAAGTAATCAACACTGTCTCTATCAACCATATCTTTAAAAAATTATGGTATTTTAAAATAATTTGGAGTATTGTGGGGTTTATTTTTCTTGTACAACTTCTATTGGAAGGCTCCTCTGACAGTGTCGTCTTCTGTGCTGTGGAAAGTTTTCTAGAGGGGTTTGTCAGAGCAAAGGTCTTTGGACTTTGGAGTTCTTGTTATTCTGCTTCCTCCTTCCACTTACCTATAAATCAACAGCAAAGAACAGGTATGACCTATTTGTCTGATTTAAGTACAGGCCACAATGCATATATTAATTTTTGTTCTTAAGAATGACCCTTATTTTCTCAGATTATCCTTGTTTGATTGAATATATTACAATGTATTTAAAATATCCAAAATAAGCTTTATCAACATCATTCTTTCAGAATCCTTATTCTTAATATTGTTCTGCTAAGAAACAGAACTAATTACCTTGTGTTATTAGTCTCCTTCAATAACACATTTTATTTTTTAAAAGTTTAGTTCAAGGTATATTAAATGTATAATTTTTCATTTTAGTGAATTCACTCATTCAAATTTGAATTTTGGGGATAAATATGCGCTAGGAATTAAAATCAGAACACAATATTTATTTCTGCATTTGAAAACAAAACAGAATTTTACTTAAAGTCTTTCGGGGCAGAAAATTAATTAATGAAATATGTTACATTTCTTAACCATTAGGGCAAAATATGTTAATCAGCCAGAATAACTAAAAAAAAAAAAAATTACTTACTCTTTTAGGTTGGATACTGCTTCATGTTACAAATAATACATGTGCAAGTCTTCTATTAGACATTTGATATAGCTGAAGCCTACTGTTCCATCTGATCATTACCAGTTAAACAAAGGATGTTAATGCTAAGACATGACTACTTAATTAGCACTATCTACTTCATGATGAGATGCCAGCCTACCAGCAGCAAATGAGTTGTGAAGATGATATTCAAATAAAGCAATTAGATTGTCTCATAAAGCTTTGAGGCTGGTACTTAGGCAGTTTCTCATGATCATAAAAAGCTCTAAATACACTTAGGCAGAGCACACACAATGTGATCTAGCCATGAGATGTGTACTTGAACCAAAAACAGTTTTGGGAAACAAGTTTGGAAATTGGTATGATACTCCTCAAGGTGAACTAAACACACATTTATGCTTAAATAGAAAAAGAAAAATTTAATTAACATTATGTGGTTTGAACTGGAATCTTAAAAGATGTGTCACAAACAGTTTCCTTATATACACTTCATAGAATCATAGAATGTCTTGGGATGCAAGGGACCTTAGAGATCATCTTGTTCCAACTCCTCTGCCATGGACAGGGACACTTTCTACTACACCAGGTTGCTCAGGGCCCCATTCCAACCTGTCCTTGAGCACTTCCAAGTGTTCAAGGCAGTGTGGTGGGTTGACCTTGGTTGGCCACTCAGCTGCTCTATCACTTCACTTCCCAGCCAGACAGGGAAGTGAGTAAGGTGGAAAAACAACTCATGGGTTGGGACAAAGCAATTTATTTAAAGTGAAACCAAATCAGAAGCTTGTGCCCAAAAGTGAAGTGAAAGATGGCACAGTTTATTCTCTACTTCCCACGAGCAGCGATGTCCGGCCACTCCTGAGAAGCAGCGCTCCAGCACATGTAACTGTTCCTCAGCAGGCAGCCATTGGAGACAAGGAATGCCCACCTTCCTGCTCCTTGCCTCAGCTTTTATACCTGAGATGATGTCATATGGTATGGAAGTGATGTCCAGTTTGGGTCAGCTGCCCTACTTGTGTCCCCTCCCAGGATCTTACCCTCGATTGAGGAAGGAATATTACAGTGTTGATGCTCAGCAGCAGCAAAACACCAGTGTGTTATCAACATCCTCCTAGCTACCAATGCAAAGCACAGCACTGTGAAGGTTACTGTGGGGAAACGAACTCCAGCTCAGCCAGATTCAATACAGGCAGCTACAACTTGTCCGAGCAACTTGTTCCAACGTTTCACCACCCTTATAGTAAAAAATTTCTCCCTAATATCTGTGATAGTTTGATATAGGCCTTCCTTAGTAACCAGGTCAAAACTGGGGAAATGGCCATTCCCAGTATTCCATCCTGTTTTTTACATAAGCAAGAGTATAAATATGAAGGAGAGAGGTGGGTCTCCTCTCTTCCACTGGACTTGAAAACAGCAGCTTCCTGTTGTTGGTCTCTCCTATCTGGGAGTGAGGGCTGCTGTGACCTGTTGTTTTCACAATCCAGGTGGAGAGATCTGGTGGAGTGGCTTTTGTCTTTTCAAGGAAAGTATTTTGTTCTTTTGTTTGCTAGTTCTGCATTGGCTGGATATATCTTTTTTTAATTTTTTTTTTAATTGGCTTTGAGGAGTTGAGATTCTCTTGTTTATATGTATATAGTCTCTGTGTAACTGTATATAGATGTAAATATATACATATATTTATACTGCTTTGGATTTGTCATTTCAATGTTTTCAGTAGCTTTTCCTTTCCCTCTTTTCTCTGTGTTCATGTGGAGGTGGGGGAGGAGAGAGGGGTGCTGCCGCTGTGGGGTTGGGCTCTTGTTTGGGAGCCAGGTCCAAACCATCACGATATTTAAGTATATACTGTCTCAGCTTAAAGCCATTGCCTCTTGTCCTATCACTACATACCCTTTTAAAAAGTCTTTCTTCAGCTTTCTTGATGGCCCCTTTTAGGTACTGGAAGGTGCTATAAGGACTCCCCAGATCCTTCTCTTCCCTGAGCTGAACAGGCTTTCTCATCCTCTGTTCATAACATAGGTGCTCCAGCCCCTCCTGATCATCTTCTTGGACCTTCTCCAGACTAGTTCTTCAGTTCCATATTCTTATTATGTTGAGGCCCCCACAGCTGGGTGCAGCACTCCAGGTGGGGTTTGATGAGAGCAGGTTTCATGAGAGGGTAAGAGTCACCTCCTCTGACCAGCTACCGCCCACATTTCTTCAGATGCAGCCCAAGGCATGGTCAGCTTTCTGGGCTGCAAGCTTGCACTGTTGAGTCATTACGAGTTTCTCATCAGCCAAAACCCTCAAGTTCTTCTCCACAGGGCTGCTCTCTCCAATGAGTGATCCATGTTTCTTCGGTTCGGAAATAAGGATGTCATATAAGCAGCACCAATCCTGAAAGTAACTTCTTGGGTCACCTCAGCCCAGCTTTGGATCCATTTCCCAGCCCTGCTTTGATGCCAAAAAGTGACCCCTAAGCTTCATCAAGAACTTAGAAATCAAGGGGGTCCACCCTGATGATGAAGAGAGACGTTGCGACTTGATGAGAGAGCTTCCCTAACCCTTTTATGTCTCTGGTTTCTGTGTAAATAATTCTAGCTACATTCTGATTCGATTCATTTGTGTGCTTCTTCCACATTGTAAGTAATCGAGTGAACCTTGACATCAAATTCTGTTAAGTCACGGTTTTGCAACACCACATGAAACCTAATTTTGCTACTACCTTTGAGGGTGATTTTTGAATGTCTTAAATCACTCACCTGCAACATATATAATTTATTTAGTATATAATAGTTGATTTGTCTACCAAAAAAATGTATATAGCATTAGTTTCTAACTGGCAACACATTAGAGAGTGACAGGAGTGAGGTAAACCACTGAGAATAAATTAAATGTTTTTTTAAGTTCTGGATAAAAAAGTTGTACACAATATTAAAAAAAAAAACAAACAAAACAACAAAACAAAACTGAATGAAGTGTAACTATGTAAGCTAGTAAAGTGTTACCTTCCAGTATTTATCTGTCTGAATGAGAAAATAATTATGTGAATAGCAACAGCTGTACTTGATGCTCTGCGTGGAAGATAATTTGTTTCGTATTCTGCCTCTACTACCAAGTAACCTTCACAGTCAAGAGCTAGGATGCCATTGACAAGACAGACCATGAATATTTATTTGTGATGAGTCAGTGAAACAGATTCCAAATGCAATACTTCAAAAAGAATTTTTTAGACACTGCAGGCAGTACCATTCTGGATTTCAGACTGTACTGCCGTGGTATTTCCTGAGTTGATTTTTTTGTATGATATTGTATAGATAGATAGATAGATAGACAGATAGATAACTTGATTTGAACATTCATGAGCTTTGCAGAAATTTTCCACTTGAAAAATCTGTCATGAACTCTGCTTGACTAATATATTATTAGTGATTTCTGCTCTTTCAGTTTTCTGGCCTTGGTTGCATGATACTATTACATGGGCATTTACTAAGATACTCATCTGTACATAAGTCTACAGACTGGGGCCTAAAAATACTTACCCAATTATTATTGTGTAGGTAAAACCTCACTTCAAAATTATTTTATTGTGTAGTGTTGATTGCTTTGCATCTTTCCTGTTACAATTTTTGGCAGATATACTTATTCTTTGTACTATCTTTCAAAGCATTGGTCACCAAAACTGTATTATTGTAGCTATCCATTTACATAAGAGTACCTCATGTCATCCCGTTTTCATGAGGATTTAAAAAAACAATGTTCAGTGGGTCTGAATTTCATGTAACCATTTACTTGGATAACTTCTACCTGTTTTTACTCTAACTCTTGGAACTTAATTGATTCATTTATTAAAATTAGCCTAGTAGTGGACAGCTGATTTTGAACATGAGTTCTTCAATGAATGCAAACCAATAATCAGCCAAGATTGCTCCTGAATGCTTTGCTCTGAGACCAGAGATTTGCAAGGTAAACAGTGACTATATGTTAACGTAGATTTAAGCTGGACATTTGATACCTAGAGAAAAATAAGCAGGAGCGTGAATGAAGCAGTAGATACATTTCTGAGGAATGAAGCCAGTAGATTGCAAGTGACAGGTTCAATTACTGGTCTGTAGACCAATGACACATCTACCTTAAACTCTGAGAAATGGGCAGTGGAAAAGGGATGAATAACTCTTAAGATTTGGAGAAAATATGTAACCATTCGGGCAGAAAATTAGCAATTACATTTTGTGCCATCAGTAATAAGTATTTCAACAAAGATCTTAGGTTAACATCAGACTGTGTGACAGTATATCAACCATTACACCTGTGTTCAATCAGCAACCACATCCCTCAATGTGATACTGGCTGTTTAGTTCAAATGTGGCTTGTTCAGTGATAAGTAAGGTGGCTGACATCTGCCACAAAAGTATTCCAAATCAATTTATTTCATAGTCTTGATGTTACCTGTTGAAATATTTCATTTTTTTAAATGTATGCATTGATAATTTATCTCTTCATGCTATTGTTCTGAAACCCCATCCCATTCCTCTCCAAACACGCACACTGTCACATATGCCCCTCATAAACTACTACAAATAGATAATCACGGTAGATATGCAAGCAATATATTTGCTAGTAATAACTATGCAAGTGGTAAATCAGCTTACTGAATTCAGAAAAATGGAACTCTAGGCATTTTCACCTCAATATGGAGTCTAAAGTCATAATATGGAAGCTGAGTTTGCCAATATATTCCATGAAAGAATAAAATTTAGTGTCAAAAGCCAAACTGATGAATATCTAATCAAAACAAAATAACACATTAAAATAGAATAGGTTTATAAATTTTAAAAATATGCCTCTGTTTCCGCTTTCTAAACTGCATATTTTTTAAGGGATTTTAAAAAGTGCTGTGGATGTTTTCATCAGTTTTCATCGGAAATGAGAATAAGTTTTACCAAAGCAAAATCCTGCCTATATACCAAAGGACAGAAATGTTTTTCCATGCTGACTGGTTTCCCAGTGTTGGTTGTTTACATGTTCTTTTTCAGATTTGTTTTTTGTTTGTTTTTTTTTCCTTGAATCATGTTTTGGTCCTTTTATTTTGGGGTGGGTTTTTTTTGGTGTGGGTTTTTGGTTTTGTTTTTTGTTTTTGTTTTTTCATGGGTTTTAATTCCCACTCTAATGTCTTTGAGAGTTAAATTCATACTGCTGGCAGAAGTGAGACTGTAGCTTTTGTCAGCATACCTGGGTGCATCGAAAACACACCTGTTACTATCCCACAGCACAGAAGTGATTCAAAACTGCCCGGTTGTCTGTGGGACTTGGAATAGTATTCAGGTATTTTACGCTCCTCACCACTACAGTCTCATTGGCAATAACCTTGGATTGAGGTATCATTAAAGCATGTGGTGCAGACATATTCTCAGTATAGTCCTCTCAGAAAACATCTCTGTTCTCTAAGAACTGGAGATCATGAAGAGCAAAACAAGCAAACAAAAACCTAAAGCAAAAACAACAAAATGTAAGCAATGAAATGTATAGGACACAGTTATTACACAACAATATCTATGTTGACCCTAGCTAGCTCCACATTAAATGTTTTTACACACACACCAACATTTCTTCGACTTTGAGGAAATATAAGAATTCCAAGTATTCTGTTCCTGTTCAACTATAGCAGATAAAAAGAAATTACATGTGGTATATATTTCTTCATCTGACTTTACATACTCCTGCTGTCATCACATATGTTAAGGCACAAACCAGTAACAATATCAAAATCATGTCTTTGCTACTATAGGTATTCAGAAAGCAATTATAGTCATGATGTTCCTCAAGAATCTGATTATATTTTGGCAAATGTAGTTAGGCCATTCCTTTTATAAAAGAAGCCTGGTTTTGTGGGTTTTGTTTTTATGTTTGATTGGTGTGGGGTTTTGTTTGTTTGGTTTAGGTTTTTTTGTTTTGGTTTGGGGGGTTTGTAGTTGTTTTTTGGGGATTTTGTTTTGTTTTTTTGTTTACTTGTTAGTTTCTTCCAATGTCTATTAGTAAATCTCCGCTTTTGTTTGCAAAACCTGCATTGACCAATCCTCTAAGAAAAGTATTTCACATGAACATTGTGAATTGTATAGTAAATAAGAGCTTTACAATTTATATAGAAGTAAAAGCAGGACTGATTTTTTAACTAGTTAGAGAGGGTGATAACAATAGGCAAAGAATTTTGGAAATAAAGGCTTTGGGTTTCATACCGTCATCTTCAGATCCATTTCATAAATATAAAAATGATGCCTTTTCAACACCTCAATTTGTACTATGTAGCAACTGCAAGAGAACACCAGTTAAAAAATAGTTGATGTCTACCACTGCTAGGATATTCTCTGTAAGAGGTGGGAACCAGTGGTCAGATGGGGATCCACTGTTGGCTGCCTACATCCCAAACCACTTCTATATTAGCCTTGTGGCTTTGCTAACTGATGACAACTGCCTGTACAATTTATATCATACAGAAATTGTCTTTGAGGAGCTACAAATTTTTATCTATTGCCTCTTTTGTCTATTGCTGGCTTTGCCTTTCCTCTTGCCACATGCCTGAGTGCTGGATAGGTGAGGAGGAGGGAGGCATTTTGCCAGAACAGATTTATAGGTGTTACACCTCTCCACTAGCAACTGGTAGTTAGAAAAGTTTATTTTCTTTTTCTACTACTTCCAGTGGTTCAAAAGGAGTAGGACCACACCTGACAACATCACTCGTCTATCCTGTCCCTGAACACTTCCAGGGACAGGGCAGCCACAATTTCTCGGGGCAACCTATTGCAGTGCCTCACCACCCTCATAATAAAGAATTTCTTCCTAATATCCAATATAAACCTACTCTCTTTCAGTTTAAAACCATTGCCCTTTGTCCTATTACTACATGCCCCTGTAAAAAGTCTCTTTCCAGCACTCTTTTAGGCCCATATTAGGTACTGGAAAGCTGCCTCTAAGCTTTCCACAGTCTTCTCCAGGCTGAACAGCCTGTCTCTCAATCTGTCTTCATAGCAGAATTGCCCCTGATCATCTTCTTGGCCTTCCTGTGTATTAGCTCTGGCAGGTCCATGTCCTACTAGAGGCCCCAGAGCTGCATACAGTAATGTAAAAAGACATATTTCATCTCTGTAATGCAAGTATAAATACAGATGAAATATGGGAGACATCCTAATGTGTAATATATCCATATATTTTCCCTTTTGTGTACTTTTCCATGATAACTGCAAGCATCATTCTAAGAAATTCACATGATTTGATATATTTCTAGGTAAAAATTTTCATGGCATATTTTTTCAATTTCTTACAACTTTAGTTTGTAAACGTCACTAAGAACCACTATTTTGATGATGAACATGTGTGCAATTTTGAAAAAGTGTATGTTACATTACTGTCATGAGTAGTTTCATTGATTAAATGAACTCTATACATGAATCGTACATGAGTACGATTGTATGTCAACTGGCATACCAGGATGCTGCTGAAATCTACAGTTTGCCTACACAGTATAGTAAAAAGAATCCAAAAGTTCCATCATAGAGATCTACAAAAGGTTCCTGGAGATTTTTTCAGCTGAATAAATGGTTTCTTGACACACTTGAAAGAGTAGCAGACAAAACCCAGACAATTAATTGTTGATTGTGAGGTGACAATGCATGCCCACAAAATTAGGCTTTTCCTTCTAGAATTATCTGTTGCATCATCCCAGTTCCAGGACGATTACAACAGTTAACTAATACAAATAGACTGAAAGTTTATCTCAAATCTCTCCCTATGCTGGAACGCAGATTTTGCCTTCAGAGAGAGAACTGATGTTACCTGCGTGCCTAATATGTTGTCAGGTGACCAAATCTTTGTAAGGATCTTATCTTGGCTTATCCTTGTACGTGTATCACTTGTAACCTTTCAGATTCACAGAAATGACAGTAATTTCATTTCATTTACATTTCTCTGCTACATCACCATGTCATTCCTAGAGAGTTATGAGCATTTATTTCAGTACTGGTAATTTTTATAACCTATGAACTTTATAACCTACTATCTGTAAGCAGTCATTAGAACATTTATTTTATTAAAAAGAGGAAAAAGATTTTGTCAACATCAATATTTTCCATGCTTGGATTAAAGCCCTAATTTTTCATGGTTTTATCATGTGCTTTTTGCTCTTCAAGAAATCATGATGTCTCATGAATGCTTTTATTACTATCGCATCAATCAGTTATGTTCCCCAATTAAATACTCAGAACTTTCTTTCACACTTTGCATTAAGTAGTTTGTAATTCTCTAATTTTTCTCTGTTCTTAATTTTGGCTTTCACCCAGAAACACATTTAAATATGGGCTTATATTCCTGACTTCAATGAAACTACTTATACAGTAGTTACGTCCTTGATGGAACAGGACCTTCTGGTTATAAGCCTTGATTTTTTTGAGTCTGCTACAATTATGAATAATTTATTTCTTTTAATTTATCATTCACTTCTGGGACTGTAAAAATGTAAAATACTTCACAGATTCTTGTCTATTTGAGAATAAACACAGATTGCTTCTCCTTTTTTATAAAATATGGATTTATTGGCTAGACAAAATAAATACAAAGTGTCATTTTCTTTGAATTATTTAATAAAGGTATAAATAAATGAAAGGAAACATTTTGCTTTGATCATCAAGTGGCTGTGCAGCTCAAGAGACTAGAAACAGCCAAGCATAGACTTGAGTATGATACATGACATACTGACAGCAATTCATTACCATCTCAATAGCATCTTTGTTACCATCTTAACTGCTTGGAACAAATTTGAAGCAAGTTGAAGGCCTTTACCCAATTTATAGAGGACAAGTCAACAGCAAAAATCCACCAAGACAACAATTAATAGTTTCAGAAGACAGTTCAAGAGCTTAGTGTTTCCTGTTTTGATTCATTGTTTCTGAATGTAGTCAATACCTGCAAGTGGAATGAAATAGAGAAGGAAGAATATAGCAGTAGATAATATTTACTTGTTTAGTCCTTGATCAGAAACTCAATGAGGATATTTCTAAAATTAGTCATCTGAATTTATCTTTGATTGAAAAAAGCAAAAACATTATCTCTTTTTTTTTCTCATCAAGAGAAGTGTTATTCCTTGCTCTTGGCAGATTGAAAATAATGCATCTTTCATGGACCACATATAAGCTATATTCTAAACAAACTTTTTAGACACTCCCATGCTGTAAGTATCACTCATTTCTCAGAAAAGAAATGTTGCATTTAAATATTTAGATACAGAATAGATAAGAGTTATTAAAGATTCTGCTTTCTATTTAGGCTTCAAGGTTGTGCTTGAAGAACATTTTGTGAAAATAATGTACCCAACACAAGTGCTGCTTTTCCAGAGACCACAACAGGCAATTGCCATTCTAAAAGGCTGAGTGTATAACCCATATGACTAACCATGCCATATGACTAACCATGCCCTATAATGATGGAAAGAATTTATTTTATTAAAAAGACATCTGAAATATTGATTGGCAAAACTGAATTTTGTCTATATATCCCATTCTCAAACTCATGAAAGCATCAATCTAGAAATTCATTATTAGTTAAGCATTTACCAGAACTCATCACATCATGTGATGCATATGTACTCCAAATTAAACATATTTCTAGACTATATCTGTTGCAACCAAGAGAGAAAAATGAAATCGAGTAATTCTTTGACTCTATTTTTATAAAAGGAGGCTAAGTGATGTAAGTATAAGAGCATGATCCAGAGTAAGGAAACATTGACTCCTAACACCCTTGTCCCCAAAAACAGTGAGCGAACATTCAAAATTACTGACCATGTATTTATAATTTAAAAGCTACTTTTCTGGTTTTTATGTCTATTATCTTTAAGTAATTTCATTTAAGTCCAAACTTTAATTATATGCAGATAAATGCAAGGCAGATTTCATAAGAATGCAAATGCCTAGTCATGGACGTTATAAATCTAAAATATGTTTAACAGGTGTCTCATAAGAAGCTGTCAGCAGGGATTGTGTTATTACTGAATTAGATTTTTCACATGGTTTTAGATTTTTCACATGATTTTAGAGCACCCAAACCTCACACAGGAGGCTTGATCTCCATTGCACTCATTATGTTGGTAAACCAACCCTTTAGAGATAGATGTGAAGCTTTGATCCCTCAGTGAAGCCTTTCAATCTGGGCTTAGTGTTGGGGTTTTGCTCCAGACCTAGAACATCAAAAAAAAAAGCTATAGAAAGCATAAGGTGGGATTTATTCCCCCTGAAATTCAATTTGTATAATTCATGTAAAAAATAATCCAAAAATTTGGGAAAAATCTTATCACTGCATGATTTGTGAAGATATAAACTGTCTTGGGAAGAAGTCAGCTTATTGTGACTTCTATTTCAGTTACTGTAAAATAATTTGTGAACAAAGAGCATTCTAAAGATTAAGAGACTATTCTACTCTTTAAAATATCAAAAATAGCATGAAAACACTTTGAAAATTTACTGTTCTTGCTGAGTAATTCTCACAAGAGACAGCTAAAGCTTTTGGGAGCTATTTAAGAATCTGCTTCACTGGGTATTTTTCTCCTTTCTCAGCAGAATTTATAAATGAGAATTATTCTTCCATTAGGAAAAAGGCATGTGAAGATTATAGGGTTTTACTATATTTCCTTTCTTTTTCAATACACATTCAGTCTTGGTCTTATTAAGTAAGTTTTGTTTCAGAGCTAGTATAAAATAATTCAACTGTACTTTTCAAATTTTATTTAAGGATCAGAGTCTTCCTCCTTACTTTATGCTTGACGATATTGAAAGTATAAGGTGCTTATTCAGTGACTGATAATTCAAATGTGTTTCCAAGTCTCATTTGCAATTATGAATAACTATGAAATTTAAAGTGGACTGTGTCATGGTTTTGCCCAGTCTGCCAGCCCCTGGGGCTGCGAATGGTTTTGCCCAGGTGAATTTCCAGACAAGAAGCCAATTAAAACTCTCAGTAGTGCCTTTGCTAATTACATCTTTAAGAAAATGGAAGAGAAGGTGAATTGCGCAGTTGAAATTAGGGGCAGCAGCCATGTAGAAGAGCAGCGGGCCCGAGGAGGGCCAGGCCCCCTCCTCCCCCTGCCCTGGGCCAGGGGCAAGTGTAGCACTGAAGCCCCCCCTTCTCTCTTGTTAGAGAGTGAAGAAAAAAAAGTTTAAAAGACTAACTACTTGAACAGAAACCGAGGCAGAAGAAATTCCAGCAAAGAGATAACAGATTGTCCAAGGTCAAAACTGGCAGCTGGAGGAGAGAGAAGAACCGTGCAAAGGGGACTTGTTTCTCCCCCTTTTTACTCTCTCCCTTCAGCAGGGAAAAGACTGAAAAATAAATCCCTGCCACCTATGAAAGTTTGTTGGGGTGAGGAGACCCCCGTACTGCTTGTGGAAGAGTCTATACTGGAATAAACTGATGCATGAAGAAGCTGAGACTTCATGAGAGACCTGAGGTGAGGCAAAGTCCTGTTGAAGATTTGTTACCCTGAGAGAGATGAGACTGATGCTGGAGCGAAAGGCGGCTCGGGTAAGCTTGGGATCTGAATGAAAAATCTATGCTGCTGCTACTGGAGATTTGTGACCCTGAGAAAACCCACGCTGGAGCGAGATGGCTCAGGTGGGATGTTGGGATCCGAGTGCGGGATCCATGCTAGACCCATGCCAAGAGGTCTATCAAGGACTGTTCTCCCATGAGAAGGAACCTCCATAGGGAACAGGGGTGGACTCATAAACCATCATCCCCTGTAACCCTGTGGAAGAAGATTCATGGTAGGCAAGTGTCCCCTTGAAAGCCCATGGAAGAGAAGACCTTCAGGGCCTGGGTAACCCCCCAGCCTCTGATCTTAGCCCAGGAGGGGAGTAGGCCCAGCCCTAGAAGCCGACACAGAGAAAAAGAAAGAATTCCAGCTGCGATGAGAGTGCTGCAGAGTTACTGGAGAAAGAGCTAGAACTCCAAGAATGGAGAAAAGGACTGCTTTTCCTCCTTGGACTGATATAGAAGGGGGAAGGAGTATTTCTGTAAATACTTAGTACTTTTATTTAAGTAGAATTACTGTAAGAGTAGTTATTTAATAGCTTTTATTTTGATTTTGCTAATAATAAATATTCATATTATTTTCCCTAAATTCAATCTCTTTTATCTGCATAAACCTTCTCTCAACTAGTAGTAATTGTGTGGGTAGTGTGAAAGCAAATTAACCCAGAGCAAAACCACAACAGACTGTGAGAAAGTTCTTCAGAGATTCAATATCTGCTATTGTCAAAAGAAGAGTTTGATTGTGTGTAGATCTTCAAACCTTGATGTTCAGTCTTAGAAATCTGCAATAGCAAAACCAGAAAATGTTATGTGTACCAAAGAAATAATAAAATGGAAGTTTGATCCTTATCATACCTCGTAGCTCCTTATAGCTACTGTGCGTGCTACTGTGTTTTGTCATTTGGGATCCAAAACAAACACTATCTAGAGATTTTACTGAATATATGCTTAGAAGTGACTAGAGGTGATAAGCGGCAGAAAATTTGGATAATGCTGACCAAACATTCTTTTTCAGCAAGAGATACTTTGGAAAGTATCCATTTTCAACCTGGATACATTCCACTGATTTCTTAGCATTGGTAGCAGTGTCCTTCTCTTTTTCAAGGAAGAGAGTTAACATATAGACAAGTTCACAGACCTCTAGAGTCCTCTGAGTACAAGAATATGGTCTGCCTCATTAAGTAGTTTGTATCACAGAAGACTTCTCTGGTTGCTCTGCAGAGGTGATGTGATACTGAACATCAAGCAACATGCTTCTACGGCATTCACTCTTCCACATAGCTTTTTATGTTTCAACTGGAATTTACCTCAGCCTCTCAGATCCTCAACTATCTTCCATGTAAGAGAGATGAAAGAAGTGAGCACCCTTTGACCTCACTCCAGGGATTTCCTGGATGAAGGTTGGCCTGCTTGCCCTAAGAAAACTCAATGAACTCTGAGCTTATAGACATATAGTAAGCATTAGTAAATTCAAGAGTAGCTCCTCAATATCTTGTCATGATTTTGCTGGTTCTTAGAAACTAAGTAGGAATTTTTCCCTTCCCCCTGCTTTGAGGTGTGTGAAATGGGCAGTGAAAAATCACAAAAGAAGCTGCTGGTAAGGCCACATTCCTAGTTAACGGCCCTCAAATCTTGCTTTTGGGGGATGGTAAGGAGCTCCTTTTTACTTTTTTTCTCTCCTCTCGTCTCCTGGGAAACAGGGGGGAGGAGTTCAGGTGCCTCCTAAAGCTGGAAGAAGGTCAGAGTAGAGGCTCGGAATGGGTTTTGTTCTCAGTCTGGCTGTCAGCTGTGGATTCTGCTTGGATTTTTCATCCTAGAGGAACTGTTTCGAGAGGTTTTTTCCCCTTCCCTGTTCCCATTTGTTTCTTTCTTAGCATTGGTTCTTGTGCACATCAAAGGGAGAGGGAAAAACTATATCACACAATTTGGTCAGCAGGACAGAGTGAGTTTCCCATTGGGGAGGCCTTTTTTTTTCCTTCTTTTTCTCCTCTCTCTCTCCTTTCCCAATGTGTGGGGGGTGAAGGGAAACCCATTTTTGGTTTCTCCAGTACATGCAGGTAGGTGTCACCCCACATGGTAACAACCAGTGATTCCACAGCGCCCTCGCTGAACAACACAAAGCACTGCAGACTCTCCATCTCCAGGGATCCAACAGCACCCCCTGGTAACAGTGGTTAGAATTGCACCAAAGTGTGCAAACTGTACTATTTACCTTTTTTTCCTTGTTTGTTTATTGGTTTGTTTTGAAGAGAATTATTTGTGGGTATAGGAGTATTATTTGGTTGTTTAACTTGTTTTGTTTTGTTTTGTTTTTTTCCTGCCAATACACATATATCTTTTAATAAAGGGCTGTTATTTTTTCCTTTTCCACACTTTTTTTTCCCTCCTCAATTGGAGCCCCTTAATTTCAGATTTACAGTTACTTAGAGGGAGGAGTTTGGGTCTTCCTCATAACTCATCCTCAGGAAAACCCTTGTGTCTCATTTAAACTGAGACATACCTTCATTTGCTTTACTTTTGCTGATGTTTTGAATCATGTTTACTTTATTATTGTATTTTGCCTGTTTCACTAAGCCTAATGTCTCTACTCATTTGCAGTAAAGTCCAAAGTAATTCTGCATTTGCATAACTGGCAATTGGTACAGTCTCTGTTCTCATCATCAAATTGGAAATTATTCAGAATTCAAAATCCTGCCTGATTTCATTTGGCAGGGAAAAGTTCAGAACTTGCAGTTGGTGGCAGCTATAGCTAAGTGAAACACAATGGGAAGTGAAAAAGCACTGCCTATTCTTTGTTCCCTTCTCATTTTTGTCTAGCCAAATAGTGCTCACAAGAGACGGAAGAAGAGACTTTTTTATGCGGATCACAATTATCACTATAGCTTAAATGAACTGGCAACTTTTGGAGAACATCCCTGTGCTGAGTTGATTTAAACACATTAGTTCGTATGTATATGGGTTGGTATGTATAATAATAAGCTAATTAAAACCAGCCTCTTTTTTTTTCTCTCCACCTCATTGATATGAGTAATGTAATATATCCCAGGTATGTTACAGGGAAGATATTTTTCTAAAAATGGTTTTATCTTCTGCTACACCTAACTTTAGATTCTGCAAAGCGATAAAATTTCTTCACCCTATGTTTAATGGTTAGGAAAAAAAATCTTAAGATTTGATACTGATATATGGCATAAATTATTACTTTTCTTAAGATTGCTTCAGTTTACTTAATGACTGCAATAAACACAAGACCTGCTCAACATTAAAACCACAAACTAACCTCCTTCACATGTCTGGATTATCTTTTTAAATCACTATGCTGAGTCAGTAGGAAAAACATAAAGTCATTCAATGAAAGAAATAAGGAATTACATTAAATAGAAGTCAAACTTTCCAAGTTGATTTCAAAATGAAAAAGCATGGCTGAAAACAGCTTTGAGAGTTGCTTAAAGTTTCCTGAAATGTATTCAGTTTCACAAGTGTCCTCAGCTTCCAGCTTAAAAGAAATCAATTCCCATTCTTTTTTAAATCCAATAAAAAGTACACTGTCTTGAACAAAAGAATAATTTCTTATAGCTCTTACCATTTAGGGGCTTTACCTCCCTGTCTATATAATTTTTCAACGAATGGAGTAAAGCCTCTTAATGTTTTGAAGTGACAGATGCTCACCTTCTTGTAATCTTATGTACAGTTATATATAAAGGACAACAACTTAATAAACACTAACAAGAGGAAAATATGAACAAAATAAATCCATGATCAATTCAGGTCTGAACAGACACTTTTTGTTCTAAGCATTATTATACTCAAAAATAGTTTCTGAATCTCATTCCTTTATTCCTATGGTAGAGTTGTTTTTTATTTGATTTGTTTGTCAGATGTCTGCTCTTTTGACTAATTTCAGCAAAGGTGCACGATCACATTATTGTTTTACTCTACGCTTTTGCAATACAGTCAGATTTTTTGCTACTAGTAGTTAATCTTTAATTCTGTTATTTAAATAAGATCCAAACAATTGATTTCTTATTCAATCTTCAGTCTATGTATCTTACACTGTTCATTCTTTTCCAAAAGTGTGATTTTGTCTAATACCTATTGTTTGTCTTTTCTCTAGAGGTGTATGCAATCTGAGCTTTCAAAAAATACCATCTTTCTCTACATCTTTTCAGAAAAAATAGTCCTCAAGGTGAAAATATCTGTATTCTTAACTGATCAGTCAGTGATAAATAAAATATTATTTGCCGTAATCACAGAGATCTATTATATTTTAGACAGTCATAGAAAAGACAATAAAACTTTCATTATCTGTTCATAAAGAAAAATTCTCTGTGGAAACAACTGGTATGAATTCAAAATACGAATTTTGTGTTAAAATATGGAGAAACAAAATGAAGATATTAAAATAAAGGTTATTAATCACAAAGTTTGAGGACAGCAGAAAGCAGGCTAAAAGAAAAGAGAAATTTGAGAATTGGAAGTACAGTGATACTTGGACTGATGAGAAAAATAAAAAAATCCTCCTAATTACTATGAGAGACAATTTTTTTAACATAAATTCAGATTAATAATTAAACATATATATATATAGATGATGTTAAATGAAAGCGCAGACAGCTTGGTTCAAATTGGTAGGTTATAAGAGTATACCAAGTATCTGAGAAGAATATGTTGAACAATTGTAGTATTCTGTCAAAAAATATCATTTTGTATCAAATGCCATTATGGATTGACAAGGTGTATCTGACTTGATTCAATGTAAAACTCTCCTTTCTTCCTCTAGAAGGTAGAAAGAATTTAAATGAGGAATTTTTTGTCCTAATATAAAGCATGAAGTGATTACATTATATTTACTATTCAAAAAGACACTTCTGTATCAAAAAATTTCTCTGTAAAAATCCTGGCTGAGTGTGGGTGATTTTTCTGTCTCTATTCAAGTTTCATTTACTTGCTTTCAATTCCATTCTCTCTTCTGCTTAGGCCAATTAATGCATGCAACAAATATTTTTATGCATCTCTCACAGTTTTATGTCCACCTGAACTGAAATGATTATTTTTCCTTTAAATTTTTTCATGTAAAATAGATAACTCATGTCCCCAGGTAATTTTTCTAAGAAGCAGTGGCAAAATACACGCAAACTAATGGATGCCCTGATATAAGGCATGTTGAATATTTGTAAAACATCTTGATTCCTCTTTCCATAAGTTAAAACTTCTTTTCTTTATCATGCTTATTACGAGTAGTTACTATTTTCCATATCAGAATTGGGTAAATTGAGAGAGATATTGACAGGAAAGTTTATTTTCAATGTTTAAACTTTATTTAGGCTCTCAAGTTTAAATGACTCAAGCCAGAGAAGTTTAAGACAAAACATAAAAATAACATCTAAATAAAAGATTTAATTTTCTTGGAAGTTAATTCTACAATAAAATTTCAGAATTGAAGCAAAGAAGACAAATTGCCCAATCAACTTGTCTCGAGATAGACTAGCAAAGAAGAAATTGGTATCTTGGACCTATGATTTCATTTTATCCCTCTCAGAACGGTGTAACTGATGATCAGAGGGGTGTAGTAATTTAACAGAAAAGAAATGGTAAAGGAGAAGCATGCAAAAATATGAAATACAAAAAATTACATATTCCAATGAAGGCCGAAGAGGATTCAGTATGAGTGTTAGAATATTAAAGAAAATACCTGTTTCATAAGTAATTTAATTAATTCCTCTTGAAATTGAGTATTCTATTAAATATGAAGCTGCCTGAAACACAAAACCACTTCTGACTTCACAACAAATCTATATGGTGTGAAGGAATGCCTACTGAGCTCTACAGAGTGTTATAGAAGATGTAATAATAATAAGATTGAGCATCACTTTCAAGTATTCTTCATAGTAACGTTTGCCACTAAATGGCTGGTTTTACATGTGATTTACTATTACTCTAAGTAAGCAAAAAACAGTGGTGGATTTATTTTCCCTCTTCCACAAGTCAACAGAAAGGAAAGAGGCAAGGAAAGCATAGGGCAACCAATACAGGTCAATCAAAGTGTGAGTATTTTTGGTTTTAAAATTCAAGAGCTTAATAAAACATATTTGTTGGAAAAGACACATAATTTTGCATGACAGATTGCAGTCCTCAGGCTTGCACATCTCATCTCTGGAAAGAAAAAAAATCCAGACTTCTTCAGTATCTATTGCACAATATGATTGCAGTTTAAATTTTTTTCAGCCTAAGGTAAGAGAGCATTCTTAAGACCATACACATGTTGATTGTTCTCCTGATTCTAGGCCCAATCATTACAGAAAAAAGGCTCACAGTAAGGAGCACAAAAAGTGCTCCCTTCCTCTCCCCCATAAAAGACTAAAACTAATAGAGAATAGTGTTTTCCTACACTTTTCAGTGTCAAAATGTGAGTTGTCAGAGAGTTATGATTTTTCTGAGCATAATGGTAGTGCCTCAGTGCACTAAAAAATGGAGCTCCAAAATATCTCTTTATTGTATGCATACGCATCTCTACTACAAGTACCTATCTGACTTAAAAATCATTTCACGTGTTGCTTTGACAGATGATTGTTATATGTGGCTGTGACATGAGGTCCTTAACACAACCAGAATCATAATGAGGTTCTATACTAAAAAAGCATAGTATGATAATTAAAAAAACAGAGATGTTAGAAGAAGAGAAACTTTGTTTTTGTGATATAATTTCTTATAAAAATAGTATAAATATGTTCTTTATTTTAAAGAAAATAAGACGAAATCATGGTACAGGGATTTAAATCTGCCTTTCATTTCATCTATTTTATTTTTTTTTCCAAATTACGTTAACTTTTTTATAGTGGCTTATCTTCAGCATTCTGATCTTAAAATGCTTTTAGACTCAGGCTACAATAGTCTCAGAGATAAAGCTTCAAAATGCCTCGACTGAAATGAATAAATCCAGGTCTTCGAAGTAATTCACAAGAAGTCAGTTCTGAATTTTCACATCACTGTCAGGAAGGAGAACACAGTTAAAGATTAATTTTTGTTGCTGAGTTCCTTAGCTTTCCTAGCTGTTCCACCTTTCAGTTTAAAAGCTTCAGCTGGCTCAGAGAAAAAAATATGTTATTTCCAATCACTTTTTGCTTTCTTTTTTCTTTGTTTATTTCTTTGTTTCTTTGTTTGTTTTGTTGTTTGTTCTTTATTTAACACATCTGTGCAAACCATTGAAGGTATACATGCTAACTGTGGCAATGTGTCTGAACTGCCTGTGATCTATGGTACGTGAAATACACTCCTATTTAGTCATTAAACTTAAAGAAACATTTTCAATCTGTGGTTATTTTTCTAGGTTCTATCTCTTCATTAGATGAACCAGTACCTAACTTTTCAACACCTTTGTGTTGCCCCAGAACACTGTGCATGTGAATTTGGGCTCCATAGAAATTAAGCCATATGGAGTCAAGTTACTATTTAAATGAAGTGGTTCTTATAAAACTTTTATAAGGATTGACCCAGTACACTGTAACACTAGGCTGTTATTATTTTAATCCAGTTTCAAAAGGCTGTCCAGGGTTACCAGATGAAAGCTACGTGCAGATTTGATTTTGTGATTGAAACGTTTAATGTATGATATATGATACAGAATCCCTGAAAACACACCTTATTCAGATCATTAGATCTGATCTAAAGCCTACTGAAGTTAGTAAGAGCTATTTTTACAAGTTTTGTACCAGGTTTAGTTAGCTTGTATTACATATTTTGTACATGAATAGATCACTATGTCTCTAGATTAAGGAACCATTTTTCTGAAATGATTTATATTTCTAATTTTTGACTTGTGGTAATCATTTTTCAGTCTCAATGCTAAAGTAATCTTTTGACTTCTTTACTTTGTTTTAGCAAAATTGTACCATTCTAAAATATTTCTAATAATATGTACCATCTTGTGAAAGGAAGACTGAATTGACTGGACCCAATTAGCAAAACTTAATACTCTCTCACTCCACTACCTTTCATGAAACTGAATTTCAGTTCATCTACTTAATAAAAATGAAACATTTTTGACTCATTCTTAATGGCTCTAAAATGAAATCATTTATGTACAAGTGAAGCACTGTGAAGACATGAAGTTTGTAAGACTATGTAAAATTCTTCAAAATCAGTACATGTCAATGTAGCTGAAAATCAGAGAAAATTCTTTGCATTAGTTTATAGGTAGATCCAAGAAAGTGACGTGGCTAGTAGTAAGTAAAAGTAGTAAGTAGTTAGAGAAAACCAGATAATGGGAAACTGTTTTACTTTTTGCTGGAAATATTTTAAATGTTAATATAATTTCATTAATTGTTAATTTTATGCCATCCTCGTCTCTAGTTTCAGTATGAGAATAGGAAAGATGTGTTTCAGACTAATTTCAACATCTGGAAATTTTATGTGATCTTCTGAAAGTTTGATTTAAAGTCAAATAAACTGGGACTAGAAGAGACACTGCAAATTGAAGTAACCCTAAAGATTACTCCGAAAATATTTGTTTTTTTTTTT
>NW_020955211.1:1789075-1862870 GCF_003031625.1 Empidonax traillii
GAAGGAAGGAAGGAAGGAAGGAAGGAAGGAAGGAAGGAAGGAAAGAAGGAAAGAAGGAAAGAAGGAAAGAAGGAAAGAAGGAAGGAAAGAAGGAAGGAAGGAATGATGGATGGATGGATGGATGGATGGATGGATGGATGGATGGATGGATGGATGTGTGGTAAATATGTGGGTAAATATGTCACATATTTAGGCAAGAAAGAAAGAGCAAGAAAGCAAGAAGTCTTGCTTGCTTGCTTACTTGCTTGCTTGTTGATCAGGCTATGAAGCACTGAAGAAGTGTGGAGCATGACAGGTGTAATTATGGGCGAAAGAATAGTTCTGCAAAGGTCACAATACCAGCCTGAGTTGGGATGGGCCCTGGAAATGGTAAAGGAAAAACTCAATCACAGTAAATTTCCCAAGTGCTCAAGTCATCAGCAGACAGATGGTCACTGGTTTAGAAGCTTCCCAGTTCTGTGTGCAGCCTTGTTGACGAATACTATCAGAAAAAGAACAATTAATGGAGGCTTTCTCCTAGTACATCTGTGAATAAACAATACATCAAACATATAGAAAAGCCACCTCCAACTAAAATTTATTTATTCCATTAATGGGAATATTAATATTTCTCTGATATTTCCAATTCCTAAATAGATTATGCCAGTCTAGTTTAACCAAAAGACATTTTCTCTGTTGTAATTTTCAGATGTTCACTGGCACCACAGGGCACACTTTGGACATGGACCTTGAAAGCTCGACATTCATTCCTCATGCACAAATTATTTGTTTTACAAGGCCTGGTATTATGCTGGTCTTCCCTTCCTGAGCTTGTGCTTGCACACAGTTTCTCAAGCAAAGCAATGTACTTTAAACTGTAAGAGGAAACACATTTGTCTTCTCATAAACTGTGCTTAAACAATCCTGGAGTTTCTTTCATGTTTGTTAGTTCAGATTAAAATTCTATTTCGAAATGTTGTAGGACACTTGTTTCATACTCTGTCTAAATCTATCACACACAGAATTTTGGAGATGAATTGAGCTGTAATGTTATAATTTTTTTCTACCTGTAACTTCTTAATCAAAAAAATATACAGAGGAAAAAGCACTTTTGAGTGGGGAAAGTGGAATATCTTCTGATGGCTTTTATCTAATAGCACTAGATTGCTATACTTTTTGTTGGCATATTAAGAATTAGTTGTAGTTAAGGTGTCAACATATGATGCTCAGTTGCAAAGATTTCACCACAATCTAGACTGTAAGTAAAATTTGGGACATTCTTGCCTTTATTAAACTGAACTTTCCATTTTCTACCCTTTGATGCCTAAGACAAAAACCTGATTTGTGCTCTTAATCTATGCTTCTATTTATATCTCACAAGCTGCAACAGTACCACTGTTTTGTGGAAGTGCTGTCACAAATTCCTAGAAATAAGAATTCTTTGATCTTGAGGAACTGGAAACTTTATGTGAAAATACCACTGCTTTAATCAGCATAACACAACACAAATCTGTTTGTAACGGACTTGATATTTGCACCATACTTGTGTTATTTTTCTTATTAGTATGGGAAATATTTCACATTTTTTTTAAAACTCAACTTGGTAATAGGATTTTAAGAAAGTCTACTGAAGTCCATGGTTTTTACTCCAGTTCACTCAAGGAAAGCACCCTGTGAAGAGTGAACATTCCTACAGAGGTCTCAAAGACAGTTTTTCAACCTGGAGGTGTCAATTCTCTTGTCTTGGTAAGAAAGGCACAGATACTCAAAGCTAGCTAACTACTTTATTGAGTAAAGGATGAAAAGGTTAGACGTCAGGAAGAAATTCTTTACAGAGAGGGTAATCCAGCATTGGAATGGCCTGCCCAGAGAGGTAGTGGATTCTCTGTCCCTGGAGCTGTTTAAGAAGAGACTGGATGTGGCACTTAGTGCCATGATCTAGTAACCACAGCAGTAGTGGATCAGAGGTTGGGCTTGATGATCTCAGAGGTCCTTTCCAACCCATCTGATTCTATTGTTGCCTAAAAGACCAAGGAAATAAAAAATACTCCAGGCCAAATTAGATGGGAGGTAAGATAAGGAGCAGAGGTTTTAATGAGCCTCCAGAGGCTGGGTACAAAGAAAGACTCCCACAGTATGCACTTTGCTTTCTTTTAAGAAGTGAAATGAAATCAAAAGAGAAGTTAATTTAAGATCATTTCAAAACCCATCTCAGAGGAGAAATCAAATTCACAAATCCAGAAGTAGAATAGCTATGTAGCAAAAGCACTAAAGAAGAAGTGTGTTTAAAGAGCCAGGAACCAGAACAGTAACAGGTCAAAGACTGTAGTTATGTTGCAAAGGAAACAAGATTCATTAACAGATGTAGCATACAAATTATTATTGTCAGGGAAGATCCAATAACAGAGAATAAAAAGCATGTTGGGAAGAGTCTAACAGGCAATAACTTAAGGAGGCTGAGCTCTGTCTGCACATCAGTTTTATTAGCTCCACTGACAACAATAACTACCAAAACACAATATTTACAGAACATTGTGTCCTTTTAAAAGGATGTAAGCAAAACCTTGACACTTTTTCTTTCTTTTTTTTTTTTTCCCTTCTCTTTCTGTTTATGTTATTCTGTATAGAAGAGCTGGAGTTACAATACTGCATTTGGACATTATATTTTAGTGACACTCAGAAAAAGTCCAAAGAAATGAGGCAAGTATAATAAGAAGATTGTAAATTAACTCTGAGGAAACACTGAGCAAGATTAAAAAAAAAGAAAATAAATCAGAACACAAGAAAGCCTGTAAATATATATATTTACATAATATATAGGATTTCTACTTTATAGAAGTTTCTACATTAAGGATATAAATAGTAGTTGCTCCTTCTGTCCATTAAGGGTATATGCACTTATAGTAAATGGTAGTGGGCACAGGGAAGAAACGAAATTTTAGTTTCAGCTATGTTATGCTATACTATGTTACATAATGAAAAGTGCTTCTCTCACCTATGTCAGGGAAGACATACCATGCTCCTGTTCTCAAGAAGAAAGTTGTATTTAAGCACAATAGAAAAAAATTTGCCCTTCAAAGTGTGTTGCTCAGGTGCATGACTGCTGAACAGGGAGCTCTGATGAAATAATTTGTGTCGCTTTATTTCCTCTCTTAGATTCTTTCTTTTTACTACTCTTATACCATTGTCCCAGTCTCATTGTTGTTATTCCAAATTTAGGGATTTACATTATGGTTGTTTTGCAAAGTCACTGTTTTGTTTTGTTTTGGTTTGGTTTGGTTTGGTTTTTGTTTTGTTTTGTTTGTTTGTTTGTTCATTTTGGGATTTTACTTTTGTTTGGTTTGGTTTTGTTTTGTTTTTGTTGTTGGGGTTTTGTTTGTTTTGGGTTTTGGTTTGATTTGATTTTGGTTTGTTTTGGGTTTTGTTAGTCATCTGAATGACCATTACCTTCTTTTCGAGTTCAGGAAGGATTTGTCTTGTTAGCACAGATATGTAGTCAGGATAGACCTTTGTCCACATATCAGTCAACTTATTTGATAACAAATATTTTCATTAAGATTTAGATACATCTTTCTGATAAAGAGTTAGACAAAAAAAAACAGGCTAGAGAGGGAGTCCATGGAACTGGTCTAACTGAAAATTCTTCAAGTATTTTAAAATGTTTGTTCATTCATACTTATCTTTCAAAAACAGTTAAAATCCTTTCAGACCCTCTAATTCCATGCTTAAAAGTAGAAGATCTAATGTTTGATACAGAAAAGTAGCTTTATTCTATTTAATTACCAAAACATTTCTTCCAATACTATTTTTTCTCTTTAAATTCTTCAAAATGGATCATATACATTTTGTCTTGCACTGCACAGACAGATACTACTGTCACTGAACATTGCTATGGTGACATAGCAAGGTATTCCATAAAGAGAAAAAGCCCTACTTATTAGGGCATACATTAGAGTGCAATAAAATAATAAGGAAATAAACTGTAAGAAACACAGATGGTATATTGCGTAGTAGTACCCTACTGTAGGCTGTAGTTACCAGACCAGATGTGCCCACTGTACATAACATAACCCCTATTTTCCCTCTTCTATTAATACTATCAAGTGGCCAGATAAATAACAGACACCTGATTTGCTTTCTAGAACTGATAGAAACTAAGAAAATGTAATCTACTGTGGGTATAATGAAGTAAACCTATTTAAAGTATGGAATTACTTCTGACAATTTCACTGAACATCATACTCTTCAAATTTGTTAGCTAATCTGCACCAGTTGGTTGAGATAAATTCACTTGAAATTGCCCATACACTGTACTAAACTACCTCCAAATTCTTCTTACTGTGATGATGTAAAACAGATGGCTCAAAGTTTTCAGTTAAAATTGTTTTGATAAAAAACTGTTTTTTAGCAGAGTAATTCTTGTTTGTGTGAAAAATTTCTGCTTCCTGTGGAAAATTTCATCATTTTTTCCATAAAAATCAGGCCTCCAAACATGACAATAGAGAAATATTTTTCAATAGGAGTCCAAAACCTGGGATTTATTGTGTAAATGCTTTGTACGCTCAAGCTTTTATTTGGGCCAGATTTCCCAGATAGATTGTCTTCCATGATGCAACAAAATTTCATCAAGTCTTTACTGGTTTAAAGAGAAAAGTTTGTGGAATGACATAAAATAAAACATTTGGTGAGGGACTTCAGCTGATAGGAAGTAATGTATGAAAAAGATATCTCAACAGGACTTTTCGAAGATTGATTCAGCTCATGCAAGCCAATGTTCCTCCCCCTTCCCCTGAAATTCTCTCATGCACTGTCTTTTTATCCGAAACTTTTCTTGTGTGGCTCATTCTCTACAAATATACCTTTGACAGTTGAAGAGAAACACTGGCCCTTTCTTTCGAAGAAGCCTTCTCTCGTATCTCTTATGCACATTTCCATTTCCTTTGATTTAAAATAACATAACTGCTGTTCTTATGTAAACTTGTGATTTGTGGGTAGATGAGTAGTAGGATCTATAAAATTATATATATTATTCTTCTACTTTAGTTTCCTTAATTCAAGCCTTATTCCACAGACTTTTATTAATGCACATTTTTCCTACTCTTTTTTCTTTCCTTCTCAACAACCTTCTCTTGTTGTAGTGATATAGTCAGAAGGCTTGATATTTGAACCAGAGATAATGGTAAAAATGATTATTTATCATTTACTTTTAATTTTAAAAAATAAATTGCACATTTATTTTCAGCTAGTATACTTTAATGTAAATTATTTAGGAGACATTGTTAAGAAAGCAGAATCTGGTAACACATATATGTAGCCAAAGAATCTTCCTTTCTTTTATGATTTATGTGACCTGTTTCACATTTTTCTGATGACACCAAAAGTGCTTTAAACAGCAACATTTCCCCAGAATGTCTGAGTGATACTCTTTCATATGTAAAATGAAGTCAAGCACTTTTAGATCTATAAACAAATAAACTTGTTAAAATAATTTATTTAGAATTTTATTTCCTCTAGAACTGCATTTGCTAACGAAATAGAGAAGCAAAAGTCAACAATCTTTCTAATACATGTTTCTTCATGAGCTTCTAGGAACCTCTGCACATGTAGGTATGTCAGGATGTTAAGCTGGTATTAACACTTTGTCATAGGGAATTATATTAGAATCAGAGTTGAGAACAACTTTAGAAAAGTTGTCATATTTTTAGACTGTTTTTCTTTGATTATATGTAAATGAAATAGCAATATTAAATTTCTAAGTCTTTTTAAATGGTTTGCATGTTTCAGTCAAACATAGGAATTTTATGTCAAATATTTATATTGAATTAGAAATAGATGTATTCAGTACTGAATGATTTAGTAGAAACTGAAAGATGAAGGTGCAGAGTGGGACACCAAAACCAAAACCAACAAAACAAAACCACCAAAACCCTCATTTTATTACTCTTAAGGTAAATTTTTCAAGTTCAGCAGTTACCATCATGGATTTTGAGACAGACTCAGACTGGGGTTTTGTTGTTGTTGTTGTTGTTGGTTGGTTGTTTGTTTGTGGTTTGTTTTTTTTTTTAAATTATATATTTCATGAACAAATAGATCTGCATGAAATTGGGCTAGTTGTTAAGTATTTAGCAAATTGAAAACAAAATTCGTTATTTGTTGAATATGATCTATATAGTACTAATCAGTATGCAAGTCATGTTGCTACAAAATTATGATAAAGCATGATTGTCTGCTTCTTTTATCCCCTCACCATGTTCATTATCAGTTTTGTGAAATGTCTTGTTCCTCCCATATTAACTGATGATACTTCATTCCCATAAAACAGTTGCCAGGGCTAACTATGTTGCAGCTGGACTTCTCATAGAACAAAATAAATGTTATCTCCTTCTATTCCTTTATTTTTCAAAAAAAATTGTGGATTAGAACGTATCCATTACTAGGTGACAGGACAAGTGCAATGAACAATGCAGTTAACTTTTCTTGATTCACTATGACTAAATTATCACCCCCTTAACTGTGAAGAGTCGTGATGTGAGAGTTTAGTTTGGAAGGCATCACAAATATAATTTGTGAACTCTCCTCAGTACACAATCTGTGCAGCCTTTTGGATCTTTGTACTTTTACACAAAATTCTGAAGATTCAGGGATGCAATACAGAGAAAAGTAGGATCACATCTTCCCCATATTAATTATTGCAACTTGCTACTTACATACATATCTTTTGGTTTGCCGTTGTAGGTTTGGTTTTGGTTTTGTTTTCTTTTTTTTTTTTTTTTTTTTGACAGTTCACAGTTGTAAAAACTCATAAATTAGGGAATTATGCAGTGTGTAAAGTACAACTGATATAGCATAGAGTTTATACCTTCTGAAACAAAACTGAATTTATCATTATACATTGGCTTCTTGATGGATTTCCATATGGATGTGTTTTTCATAAGTTCAGTTTCAATCTTCCTGAAAGAGGAAATTAGAATAACCTGTAATGATGAAAATATTGGCACAAAAAATTACTTATTCAATCTAACATGCCTTTGGAGATTATCTTACAGTTATATTTGTAAACTATATACACAGCAATCTGTTCTTCTGTCTAATGCAATTTTGCTCAATCTGAGAATAAAACAGAACAGAAAGAGTCTCAGAGATTGGTGGGCAATAACAGCAACATCCTAAGTGGCAAAAATCGTGCCACAATCTGCACTACCTATGGGCCTTGGAAGTTTGCCCACAGTTTCTTTTTAGAATTAAAAAAAAAAAAAATATTTAGAACATGTTGTTAGTCTACTGGCAGGTAGACATAGGCCAATATTTCATTCCTGGTCTTACATTCTTTTTCCAGCTCAAATTTGCGTATCTAATTGATCTCTTTGCCTGTATAATTGATAAAAAGAGAGTGTGATGCAAAAGGAGATGCCAGAGAGATATGCAAACTCTCATGCTATGAAAGGTGAAAGCTAATCACATATCATGGGGTAATTTTCTTGTACTATTTTCTTGCGGGGATGTATCACACAGAAGTGTATGTCATGTTGTCTCATTTCAGTTCTACCTTCTGTTAATTGTTGCATAACTTTATCATTCAGCGTTCTATGATAAGCTGTCTCCTTTATTTCATGTGCAGTGACAATACTAGTTGCTCAGCAGTGATAATAAAGACATGTCCTAAATTGCCATTATAGTACCCATCCTCACAGACTTTTACGCAGTGTTTCATGTGTTTCTGGAAGAAGACAGACAGTAGCATAATCACTAAATTCCAACAATAACTTCTTTTATCTTATGAAGCAGTCAGAAATGACCCTTTATGTCTTCAAATCATGGTGTAAATTCAACTCATTTATTTCAAAGAAAAAACTACAATAGAAAGTGTAAAATAAAAAATGAATAAGTGTGCCCTGAACTCTGACCAAAACTACTCCAAGTCCACATAAGTCATATAGAAGAACTTGCCTAGCCTATAGATCATGTTGCTTTAACATAAAAGCTTCTTTAGTTCTCCATTTTAAACAGACTTTACACTAAAGATGAAAAAATAACTATCGCAATTAAGAGAATCCAATTATTTACAAAATTATTATGCTTTTTTCCTAGAAGTCTATTTCTAATATTCTGTTCGCAATTTGAGACAAGGCCCATGCAAGGAAACCACTAATGGTTTATTCTGCCTTTCTGAGAGTGAGTGGTCTTGTTTTGTCACACTGTGTGGCAGCCAAAATTTCACACATCTTTGTGTTTATTTTCTTTTAAAAATAACAGGAAAAGAGATCTGAGAAGCAAATCTTGTGTAAGAAGGTTTTATCCCCTATTCTGGAAAATAAAGCTCATTTTAAGTTATTACTCATTTAGCAGTAAGTAATGGCTATATGTTTAATGTAATTACATCTTTTGTTCATTAATATCCACACCTTTGAAATTTTATATAGTGTCTTCTATCACAGACACTTCCAATCTTAGCATTTGCCTTTTTTTTAGCAACTAAAATGCATATTTTAAAGTTCACATGGCAGAAAGAAATAGTGAGGGACATGAGGGATACACAGGGATATGGAGAGGCTTCAGCTGAGCAGATATTTTTCCCTGAACAGCTCAGACCAGACTCTCTCATTGTACAAGCCAGCAAGCGACCCAGTCTGCACCCATCAGTGCAGGTGATGTAAACAGGATTAAAAAATCATATCAATCAATTTCAGTAGATGCATATGTTATGTATTTCCCTGCAGGTAGGTATGTGGCAGCATGGTGACCATCAGTAAAAAATCATGTCCTCCGCTTCTGCAGAGCTTCTAGTAGAACCAATGTAGACACGTAGACAAAGCACCTGTGAGGACATGCAACCACTTAGGTTTCAGGCTGCACAGGGTATGACTGAAGATAGAGGATGACATGAAGCAAATCTCTGGATGTGTACTAGGGTAAATGAACTGTTCTGATTGATGATTGAGCCTTGGAGGAGGAGGGCAGACTGATGATCCTTTCAGAATATGAGAAGGAGATGGAGCAATGGTCTGACATTTCTGTTACACACCAGTCAATTCAATATGGCTAGGATAAGACCAGTGCCTGTTTTGTTTCAAAATTAAGATGGCATTACAAGGGATAAGGAGGGAAGCAAATCAATATTGGAGTTGTAAGAGGAACGTTTGCTTACCTTCTCACATACCTTTACAGAATAGGTATCAGGTTAAGTTAATGGTAGATGAAGGACATGGCAAGATAGAAAAGGAGAAATCTGTGCAAGTATTCTAAGGCCAGATCAACCAATCCTTTAAGTCAAGAGCTCCATTAAGACTAACACTGAGAAGAAATGTTGAGTTATGGTCATAGGTGATTCCCTCCTCAGCAGAATGAAGGCATCCACCTGCAGACTGGACCACCTTTCCAGGGAAGTTTGCTGACTCCTTAGGGCCTGAATCAGGGGTGTCATCAGACAACTCATAAGCTTAGAAAGTCTGTCGATTATCACAAACTCTTACTCTTTCACACTGGTACAAATTATGTTGCAATAAGAAATCTAAGGTCAACCAAAAGAAATTCCAGGGCCTTGGGATAAATGATTAAGGAATACAGGTAGTGTTTTCCTCATTCTTCCCACTAAAGGGAAGAGGTATTGGAAGGCTGCAACACTTGTTTGTGAATAGAGGAGGATTCATAGGATATGTGTGGGTAGGTTGACAGTCTTGGCCGCAGTGATCAAGAGGCTGAGTTTTATAATTTTTGGAATAAAGGAAAAAAGATCAGCCGTTGTTTCTCTGGATTGCAAGAGAGCAAGCATTAAGCTATTCAGAGAGCTACTTAGCAGTGTGTCCTCTGGTAATCTACTTATTAGGCTTGTGAGTCCACATGTCCTGATCAGTTTTTAAGAACCACCTTTTAAAAGCACAGGAGAAGGCAACTCTGTCATGGTGCAAATCAAGACAACAGGGCAAAAGACCAGCTTTGCTGAATGAGGGACTCCTCCTGAAACTCAGGAGGAAAAGCAAATCATGTGGTAGCTGAAAAGGGTGTCAGGCTTAGTAAGAAGATTACAGAGCCCTGGTTTGCATATCTGGGGAGAAGTCAAAAAATACAAAAGTAATGAAATCATGTTTTTTGATATTCCAGTCAAATATAGCAATATGATATCTCTCTGATTACCTCTTTTAATAGTACTAAAAAAGCACTTGAATTAGATTTGCATTTAAACACATCCATAATACCAGTATGGCCCTTCACTTACCTGTCTTTTTTACAAAAGTTCATATATGTTCATATTTCTCAAGAAAAAGAATAAATGTGACTCCCTAAAACTGCTTTGGATTGTATTTTGCTGTCCTTTCTCTGTATTTGGCTTTTACTAATTTTTCACTCATCTTCCTACTCACTTTTTCAAATTATTAGCTTTGATTTTTCTTTGATATTTGGTGAGAAATATCAATAATCCTCACTGTAAATATACCAAAAATTTACCCTTCATTTTCTTAATGAGCAAAAGGAGGGCATACAGACCTGACAGAATTTTACGTGAATTAGTGCCTGAATGTAAGAATAACATTAGAACCCAAGAAGAGAGATGTTAAAATTGGAAAATACAGTTATGAACAATAACATTTTGATTAAGAATGTAGGGAGTTCTGAATCACAAAATTTAAAGTCAGAGTGTATTAGAATTCTTTACATTGTCAAGGACAATATGTAACGCATTTCCCACTTTGTAAAATCTGATCTCTGTCAGATCTTGACCTATGTAGTATTATTTCAATACAAATTCATCCACCCAATAACAAAGAGAAAAAAATAATTGCCATAATTATTTTTCCTGTGACAACCAAAAACATCTACAAAGTATAATGTGGAATTTGAATAGAAAGTGTGGGATAAAAAAAATGGTTAATAATCTAAAATTTTGATATGTCACTATTGCTATGACACAATTGGCAAAAGGATATTTGTAAGTAATAAAATATACTCCCACTGCTTGAAATGCCTCAGAATTCCCCAGTCACTATGTCCAAATTCAACTTTTTATAAAAAATCAAGGGTAGGCTTTTTTTTAATGTGTGAGAAACTTGGCCTAATGTGGTTTTTTAATTAATTATAACATTTTAAAATAATTTTTATATGATTTCTTTTATGGCTTATTCATCTAGATATCAACACTAAATTAATTTTCTGAGAGTTTATCTTTGAAAACAGTCAAGAATTAAGGAAGAACACTCAAAACCAACAGGAAGATTTATTTTTAAAATTTTATTTCAAATTATCCAATTAGTAAAATAATAGAATGTAGTTAGATAGTAATTAAAATGCTTGTTTGTCAAGTGTTACCACAAATTCAATGAAATTGCAAAGCAATTCTAAAGGAAGTTTTGGCCTAACAATATTCTCCTGCATGTAGAAAGGGTATTGGAATTGTTACCTAAAGAGACTATGGAGAAAAACCTCCAGACCAATTTATTGAATCGGATAAGATAAAAAATGGGGCCTTTAATCAGCCTACAGGACCAGGGAATATACATCACGCTCACGCATGCCAACAGTGGTTTTATGATTTTATAACAAGGTCCATCCAATGCCAGATCTGTCCACCCCTGGTTCTGCCCCCTGACACAGCCCTTTAGGAATTGGGTCTGGGAGCGTGTGGGACCCCTTCTTCCTCATCTTCATCTTCTTCAGAGCACGTGTAGTCTTTGGAGTTCCTTCAGAGTTCTGGGCTTGAAGGTCGCTGTGTCTGTGTGATATCTTCTGATCCAGGCCTTAGGGGTATTTTCCTATAATTCTACCTTGAAAAGAAGACTAAACAAACTAATAGAATCTAGAGGGATGGATATGGAACTGGGTAATAGAGTTGGGTATGTGTAACTATCGTGCTACAGGGTAAGGGATATAGTACAGCTAAATTAAAATCTACATTTACTACACAACTACTTCTAAAATCTACAAAAATTAAAAAATCCAAGAAAACTCTGAGGCATCAGAATGACAGAACTGCTGTAGACTAGTCTGCTATTCCTGTCTGTACATTTTGCTCCAGATCCAAAAGTCTGAAGCCTTACGTACTAGATACTACCTCCAGTAGTGTTGTAAAAAGGTAAAAAAAAGGAAGTAAATAGGTAAAATAAACTTGTGAGTAAAAAGAACTCAAACAATAAAGAAAAAAAAAACAACCCAAACATCATGTGGAAAATCAGTTGAAATATTATTGCAAAAATAATAGAAACAAATAAATTTTATCTAAACAAAATTTTTAATAAACAAACATGAAAGTCAAAATAACTCTTAAAACAGACTTCACTTTGCATAGGGAATTTGGTCTAGCTCATTTTTAGATATTATGTTATATAATGAATATATTTGGAAAGATCTCTCTGTGATCAAGTCAGAAGTTACATTCTAATGTTCTTCTCTGTAAAGTGATCTCAGTATGGAAAGATTACACATAGTTTGGTCATGTCTTGCCGGAGGTGGCAAAAGGGTTTTACAGTCCAAGTAAACCTGATTGTATAGTCCAGCCTCTCTCAAGGTCTGTGATGATATTTTAGCCTCAGACCTACATTGTCTATCATTCCTTTTTGCCATCACAATAACTCAGATCAGAATTACATCTCATTTTCTGAAAAACAAACAAACAAACAAACAAACACACAAAAAACCACAAAAAAACCACAAAAAAAAAAAAAACCACAAAAAAACCCACTGCTGCAAGTGGAATTTAATTTATTTTCAAGTATTTATAGGGATATGTATATGTGTCCTAAAAATTTTTAAACTGCTTTTGTTGGAACCTATGGTTTTCTGATGGGTTCCATCTTTTATGTTTCCATTTCTCTCCTCACCCCACAAGGGCAGGGGAAATGAGTGAGTATTTGTGTGATATTTAGTTGCTGGGTGGAGTTAAATCAGAACATCTGTTGCAGTATATAAAAGAATGCAGAAGTTGTAATGATTGTTTAAAGTGAGCATGCTTCTAAAATGGTGATTGTAACCCTTTGTGTAACCCTTTTCCTTCCCAAAATCCCTCGCTGTATCTTTGGAATATCTAAGAGATAACTGGAAACTCACCTTGGTTTGTTAATTGTTGGTTCTTAATCCTTTCTTGTAATTGGTTGGTTTGTAACACCTTCTGAACTCCCACTGGTCACATTGTAATCCTCCAGAAAGGTATCTAAACCGTTACCAGAACAACAAAATTCTCTCTGCCTGCATCTCTCCTGCCTGGCTGCTGGCGCCGGTGTCCTCTCTGGAAGGCCATGAGGTGTCATGGGGTGGTGGGGCCAGGGGGGGGCACGCTCCCCCTCAGAGTAAGAGGTAAAAGGAAAGGCCTCTTTCTCTGGGGTTCCCTCTCCCTATCCACCCTCAACATTCATCAAACATCCAATGAGGGAAAGCTACAGGAGTCACTATTTCGGTGGACATCGGAATCCCTTGTGAAGGAGCAGCATTTGTTTTACAGCACATGGTGCTGCATGTTTCAGATTTCAACTGTTTGGCTCATCTGTCTGTCTCATTAACAAAAAAGCCCTATCTGTATCACTATAAAGTGTGTTCTTTTGTTTCTTGCATTTCTACCCTACATTTTCAGTTCAAAAAGCATTTTCGCACTACTCCTTGTTTCTTTCTACCTTATGTTTGGCATTTTGATAGTAGTAGAATTCCCACATACATCTGCAGCAGCAAACTAGATTACTGTAGGAAGAGAAGGTGAGAAATATATTACCCAATATTCTTTCAGGAGCAAAAGTGGGAAGAGTCTGGGAAAATTATCAAGGAACTCAATAAAGATGAATTAGTCAAGTTATGAAAAGAAAAGAAGCAGAACACTGAAATGGTACTATCTGCTTTGTCAGCTATAGCCAGACAAATAAATACTGCCTAGACCAAGTGAGGATTTGAGGATTCCTGGATTTTTTAAACTATTTTAAAGACTGTTTGAAATGCATTTTTATAGCTGACTTAAATACATTTCTCTCAATTTCTTTCTTATTTCTGGTAATGCCATGCTGCTTTGCTTTCTGTCATTTATACCACTCTATGCTTACCTTGTGGGCCAACTAGTTATCAACAGCTCTATAAGGTGAATTTTTCTCCATTTTAGAGGAACTAACTGTTCCTTGGGACAGATGGAAAAGCTAGAGAAATAAACAATGTCAAGAGTGAAGATGTGACTGATTTTCCTATTTTCAGTGTGATACAAGGGAAAGAGCTGCCTTTCCCTTCATACCAGCTAAAACCTGACCCTCTGGTCAGGAGGGAATTTTGAACAGCAGAGCAGCATCAGACCATTTTCTTCTGTGGCTTTTACTCTGCATCTAGCAGAAACTAGGATACTAGGACAGTGTGTGCCTTTCAAAGTGTCACAAAAAACCCAAGGACCCTTGACTTGTGACGATATATCTTTCCTAAATATAGTTTATATATATGTGAATATATGTATGCCTATGTATATATATATATATATATATATATATATATATATATATATAAGTGGATGATTGTTTCTCTTAGCAAGTTTTAGTAACCTGTTGACCACTGAAAGACTCTTATTTAGATATCAAAAGCATAGTAAGCTTAGACAACTAGCATAAGTCTATTCTTTGCTTTTCCATAATATCTCAGTGACATTACTCAGAAGCATAATAATACATGTACAATACTCCTGTGTCTGTCTAGGAGGCCACATAAACGTTAAATGAAGAGGAGATGAAGACTGAAATGAAAAGGGAAAAATATACACTGGCAATAGCTTATGGAATGGGATTAACAGAAGAGAAATGAAAGGAATCCTTAACACACGTCTAAGGTCTGCTCAGCTTACAGTCATCAGGTTCTACTTTTCACCTTAGAAAACACTGAAAGCAAAAATCATTAGATGAAGCAAATCTTGGGAAAGGAGAATAGATCTTAATTTTTATTAATATTACTGCTGTAATATGCTGAAACTGAAATATGCAACTGTTTTAGTTCAGTTTACAACTGACTCCAGTAGTAGAATAATTTTGAAAAAAGATGTGCATTTCCCATATGAATGACTGAAGAGTGAAACTGTTAGTAGAGTTATGAAAGAAGATATTCAGTACAATGACAATATTCCAAATGTACCAAAGTCTTTAATCAAATGTTTTATTTTAAGTGTATTTTTGTTTGATTGTTTTTTGTTGTTTGACTTTTTTTGCTATGTGTTCACAGAAAGCAATTGTGATCTTTTTAACTTTAACACCTATGGATTTTCTATACAGTTTTAAAAACCAAATGTTCTCCTGAAGCCAATATATTCCCATTAACAACTTGAAGGAAGGTGCAATGAATTTACCTAGGGTTCTTTCTGGTAAAACTGACTGCCCTCAGTACCTAGCACTTCTGTCTCTGAAGTTTCATGAAACCAGAAGGAAACTGTCGTGGTTTTGCTCTGGGTCAATTTACTTTCACCCCCCTTCCCCAACAATCACTTTAAGTTGAGAGAAGGTTTATGCAGATGAAAGAGACTGGCTTTGGGAAAATAATATTAATATTTATTACTAACAAGCTAAAACTAAAGAACTATATCTACAACAATTCTACTTAAGTAAAAATACTATGTATTTACAGAAATACTTCTCCCCCCTTTATATCAGTCCAAGGAGGAGAAGCAGTTTCTTTCTCCATTCTCAGAGCTCCAGGTCTCTTCAATAACTCTGCAGCACTCTCGTCACAGCTGGAACTCTTTCTCTTTCTCTCTTGCTCTGTGTTGCCCTCCAGGGATGGGCCTACCCCCGTCCTGGGCTAAGACCGGAGGCTAGGGGTTACCCAGGCCCTGAAGGTCTTCTCTTCCATGGACTTGCAAGGGAATACCTGCTTACCATGTATCTTCTTCCACGGAGTCACAAGGAATGAGTCCACCCTTGTTTCCTATGGAGGTCCCTCCCCATGGGAGAACAGTCCTTGATAGACCTGTCCAACATGGGTCTAGCATGGATCCCTCACTTGGATCCCAACATCATACCTGGACCATCTTTGCTCCAGTGTAAGTTTTATCCCTCTCAGAGTCACAAATCCTCAGCATCAGCATAGATCCCACACACAGATCCCAAGCTTACCCGAACAATCTGCTCCAGCATAAGCCTCGTCCCTTCTAGGGTCACAAATCTTCAATAGGACTCTGCTTCACCTCAGGTCTCTCATGAAGTCTCAGCTTCCTTGTGTATCAACTTATTCCAGTGTAGGCTCTTCCACGAGCAACATGGAGGTCTTCTCAGCCCAACAAACTTTTACAGGTGGCAGGGATTATTTTTCAGTCTTTTCCCTGCTGAAGGGAGAGAGCAAAAAGGGGAAAAATCAGCTGCTTTCTTCGAACTTTTCTTCTCTCTCCTGCGGCTGCCAGCTTTGACCTTGGAGGTCCCTTATCTCTTTGCCAGAATTCTTCTGCAGCGGTTTTTTCGCCCAAGCATTCAGTCCTTTAAAGTTTGGTGTTTTTTTCACTCTCATCTACATGAAAGGGGGGCTTCAGTGCCCCTGGCCCAGGCCGGGGGAGGAGTGGGCCTTGGCCCACCTCAGGGCCTGCCATCTCTCCTGCATGGCTGCCGCTCCTAATTTCAACTACGCAACAAATCTTCTCTTTCATTTCCTTAAATATGTAATTAGCAAAGGCGTCACTAGAACTTTTGATTGGCTTTTTCTCCGGAAATCCACCTGGACAAAACCATCCTCAGCCCCAGGGACGGGCTGGTGGGCAAAACCACAACAGAAACCAAGCTAGAATATCAAGCCTTTGCACCCACTGGGACAGTTGTCCATAAATAACAGTTGTTATTACTTAGTTTGCTTTTTGAATTTTTCTCCCTACTTTAATAAACTGTTCAGAAGCAATCTTTATTTTTTATCTTTCCAGAAAAAAATAAATTAAAGCATTAAGAGTCACCAACCTGAAAAATGGATGATAATAGACTATGGTCATACAAAACATATTTCTGAATGCTAATTTTGTGGGTAGTCATTTTTTTTTTTACATTAATAGTTTATTTTATTATACTATATGTTTAATTACTTTTTACTATGAAACACAAGTTCTCTGAACCCTGCATATTTAGTTCCTGCCAAAGAAAATATAATTCTCTCTGTCAAAATTTATTCTGCTGCTCACAGGTGTGGTCCATTTTTTATTCCTGCTTCCCCTGCAGAAAGAATGTTCTCATGAAGGAGCAAGTTGAGACTTTATGAGCTTTCCTACTAAAGCAGTGCTTCACAAGCTCCCCAGGAAAACTCACATGTCAGAAATGCTCATTATTGTCTGCCACCAATCAGAGAATGTGTGTCATGGTGGCTAGCAGCAGTCATCAGAAGCTCTTCCAAAATGAGGACTGTGTTCCTGGCTTCCAAACAACACAGAGTAGCTGTAGATATATTCTGCTGCTCTTAAGCTTACCTGAGACAATATTTTGGAGCTCTATGATGTCCCAGCATGCTCCTGTATTCTGGCTTTCAGTTGAAGGATATCTAAAAGGGATATATTACTTTAACATTAACTAATTACTTTATAATTGCTTGTAAGAAGACAGGTTAAGGTAAAAGAAAATTAAAACTACTTACCACATCCAGTTACAAAGATTTTTAAATACACACATGACATAAAAGAGGAAAAATAATTTTCTCTGTTTACCCAAATGTCAAATCCAAAACAACCTCTCTCCTCTTGTTTTATCCAGAGGAGAATCTGTAGATAAATTAATGAAGTAAGTTTTTTGTACCTCTTTAATACCAGCACTGTTATCAATAAAGAGAGCATCTGCTGGTAAAGAGTGCTATTCTTTATACTCACAGCCTTGTTTGGGATTTATTCCAGGTTTCATTTAGATTCTAATCTTCCCAACCTCATTTTGTTCTCCAAGATTATTGATACTTAATTTATTTTAGTTTCAGCCCTGTCATCTTATATTATGTAGAGACATTTTATCTTATATTTCCATAAACCAATTTACATAAATGTGCAAATCAACAATAATACTTTCCCTGATAATTACTTATTACGACCAGACAGAAGAGTTATTTACTACTCTGGAGCAATAACCTCTTTGAAATCTTTAACCAATTATGTTTTTAAAGACAAATGAAGTACAAAAAGCACATTCAGTTTAGACCGCCCACTGAAATAATGTTTGAATTCACCAAGTCCAGAAGGTGAAACAGAAGTCTCATAGACTATTTAAGACTTCTCTTTACCAGAGTTTTTTACACATATTTATATATCAATTGTAAAATCAAATGAAGGCCTCCAAAGACTATGCAGAGGGCAAAAAAATTATGAGTGCAAAAAACACTATTGTCTTATACACCATAATAATGAGTTTCCATGTGATGGATAATTTCCCTCTTCTTAATAAGACAAAAGGCATAAATCAGGAAGATTAAGAAAAGAAACAAAATATGGGTTCTTTCAGCTTTGACTCTTCCTGCTTCTCTCTTTCTCACTTCACTTACTATTGGACAAAGAAGGTCAGCACAATAATGAAAGGCAACAAACCTTGTGTCCCAGTCACTGAGATAAATTCTGTAATACCCCAAAAACGTACACCATGTACCATTTTCTGGAAATGGTTTTCATCCTCTACCTACTGCCTAAGAGCAACATTCCATTCTTCCCTTGAATGTTTTACTGAGAGCCACACAGCAGTGAATCCTCCAAGAGTTGGATTTGATCTTCAGCAGATGTTATGTGACAGGAGGAAACATTGCTGTTTGCCTAAAGCATGCATTCTCATGTTAAGCCTGATGTCAAACCTCTGATGTTTACACATGTTTTTACTCCATGTTGGCAGAAATAAAACATTCTATACCGACTATCAAATGAAATTTTACTTTCAGGATTTTTGGAAAAAATAACCAAATTGGTGAAACTTCAATGAAAAATTTGACTTAGAAATATATTGATAAGATGAGAATTCCAACGTCCTTATGCACATTTTAGCTGAGCTAATAATTGCCTAGTACATATGTAATGGGTGATTAATTGCAGTTTTCTTGTCTAAAATGCATTACAATGTACAGAAAAACTAAACAAGTTGACAGCTCCAAGATTATACTTACTTTAATGCACACTTCATCTTACATTTTGAATGACTCAGTAATAGTGTCCATAAGTTCTTTTTAAGCCTACTGTATTGGTGTGACATAGATTTAAATGAGTGACACTTCTTAAAAAGGAATGTGGTCATGTGCAGATTACAGTACAAGACTTGTTAACCAGACATTGAGAAAAAATCACAGAACTTAAAACTGGCACACGGTATTGCAGTAATTTGACTTTTGTTAATGAAATATTAACTGATACACTATATACTTAAGCCAAATTAGGTCAGTCAATGGTCAAGCTAAATTCATCAAGTGGGACCACCAAAGGCTACAATGTGTGCATACCTCTCCAAATGAGCTTGAATTCAACAGGTTGTTTTTACAAAAAGAGGGTGCAGGATTTCTTTTAACTTGTCTCACTTCTCATAAAAAGGACATTTTTTCTATGCAAGAATAGAATTTTCTGTCCCTGCCTTATTGGAAAAACAAAATTCCAAGTCAGCTCACTGAAAACTTCTTTGAATATTTTACACTGAAACATTGTAATAAACCACACTTAGAGATAATCAATACTCAGTAAAAAACACTGCTCAGTAGGTCTGAGTTGCTCTTTGTGCTCTTGCTATTTCATTTTTCGAGCCATCTGATGAAGACTGGAAATTCAGTGACATTGCAAGAAGAGGTCATTTTCTGCCTTGAGAAATTCCTCATTAAGTTTCAATTACTTTGCCAGTTTGTACAACAGTCTTTCAGTCTTCCTTACATTCCTAGCACATGTAGGTGGCTAATGTCTCTTCACATATGTTTCACAGCAGGTTCTGAACTATTAGAGCACTTAACAACTAAAAGTTCTTTTCCAGTAGAGCATGTAAATGTGACCCCTGTTGGCTGATGTGCCTATACTACCTGATAGGAATCACTTAATCGAGTACTGCATCGAAAGAGGTGAACAGTAGAGGAAATTGTGCTTATTAAATCACATTACAAGCTATAATAACAAAGCAAAATTAAACCACACTTTGAGTGCATTTAAATGAAGTTGCCTATTTATTAGGACTAAGCAGAATACCTACTTCTTTGGCCTTTTATTTTTCGTCTCTTTTTTTTTTTTTTTTTCTGTGATAGCGTTATGGTTTCACATTTTGGTTTGGGTTTTTTAAATAGGGTAGGAAAAAAAAAATCAATCCCATTACTTTGTTTTCAAGTTGTGTGCAGTGGAATAATGAATGTGGCAGGATGAATGTGCTTCCTCCCTAGCTGGAACTCCTCTCTTGCTCATGAAAGAGACGGTGCAGTGACTAGTTTTTCCATATCTCAAATAATTAGGATAGATATCCGTCTGGGGAGTGCTGTGGGCTCTTTTCATGTGACTTCGATCTGAAAGATCAGTCTATTCATGTCAGACATCATCATAACAATTTTATTTTTTAAAATGTGCAGGTGAAAAGTTCCTTACTAATTCAATTACTTGTGTTAAAACTGAGCCTCAGTGTTTGCTACAGTTTTGATAAATATGTGAAATCTTTGCTTGCACGTATGTTCATCCACCTTTTCACAAATATGCATATTTTCCCACTTAAAAATAACCATCACATTGCTTCAGATTTTGTAAGAGTTTAGTTCTGATCTTCTGTCCTTTATAAAATGTTCATCTTCCGATTGCAAAAACACAGGCATATTTACTGTGGGGCTTTGTGAGCTCTAACAAATTCTCATTAACTTTATCTAGTGTCATATGCTTAAGGTACACATTAAAATCATCCCCAAAATAAGAAAGGAAAGAAAAAGAAGGAATCCATGTAAAGTCTTAAAACCAACACTTAAGTCAGATCATAAATAAAAGAAAATTTTGAGGTCAAGAAAGGTTATACAGAGAAGTATATCAAAACAGAGCAAACAAATAAAACATCAGTAAAAGTAAATAAACAAACCACCTAAAGACATTTTCCTATAAAATTCAGGGCAACAGAGATGTGCTCTTCAAATAGACGTAACAATTCTCAGTGTCAGAAGAGTAGTACAGTACTTTGAGAATTTATACTGTTCTTTGATTATTCTCTATCACACAATGATTTAGAGATGTAAAAGACTTGCCTTTTTTAGTTCCCCAAAAACTTCCGTACCTCATTAAACCTCACAAAAGACCCATCAGGTAAGTCCTGGAAAACAGAAAAATCAAGCACTGTGTTTGTTCTTTACGTTATATATAAAACTGAAGAACACAACTAACTCCTTCATGTCTTCACTCAGACTAGTTTTCATATGCTAATCTGGGAGCAAACAGGTAAATTTATACTAAAATACCGATGTATCCTTCTTATATTTGTTAATTTTAAATTAAAATGGTAAATCAAATGTTAGATTTTTGATAGAGTTAGATCTTAAACTAAAAAAAGAAAAAAACCTCCTGTATTTTTTCTACATAAACATCCTTGATTATCTCATATAAATGCAAAATATATTTTCTTAGATACACTAATAGTAGAATAACATTTGAAATTATTTGCATATTTTAACCTGAATTTAGAATAAAGAGAATCTCATGCTGTGTGAACATTTATCAAACTCTTAACACTATGCTAACCAGCATATTCCTCTCAGAAAGATGCTGATCCCTGAGCACTAATATCTGCAAAAAAGAGGGAGGAACGGGGGTATCAATGTAAGCACAGAGCCATAAATTTACATTACAAATTTGGGATTTGTATCTGAACATATTTTTTATTTCTACATTTGTTCCTCAAAAAAAAAAAAAAAAAAAAAAAAAAAAAAAAAAAAAAAAAAAAAAAAAAAAAAAAAAAAAAAAAAAAAAAAAAAAAAAAAAAAAAAAAAAAAAAAAAAAAAAAAGCTAGGAAACCAGATTTCATCTAGGTTAGTAAAATAAGAAAACAGAAATGTTCTGAAAAGACTGAAAAACCAAATTGAAGCAATCAAGCAAAACACCAGCTTTGAAGGTAAGGTTCTATACACTGACAGTTTCAAGCACTCTACTATATGAAAAACCTCAGGGGGAAAAAAAATGAACTTTTCAAATTGTTACCACCAGTTTTTTACCCCAAAGTTGTAGTGCCTTAAAAGTTACTCATGAAATAAACCAGAGCTTCTTCTTTACTGACTTTATACTCCATTCCTTTGGTTCATTAAATAGCATTATCTTGGTGTTAATCTTGGTAAAGAGAGAATAATGGGGCAGAAGGGAAAAACACCAAAATGAAAAAAAACACACAACATAAACCCATAAAATAAAATAATGAAAAATCTTTCTAGTTCTGTAATCTGATGATTTGTGTCAGATTGCTATGCTCCCTGTTACTTTTAATCCTAATCAACCTGTATACATTATCCTGGGAAACAATTTTGATCTTGAAATTTCACATTATTAGTGTCTTTGCCTTCTCCAGAACTCTGAAATTGAACAAAAGCAGAGCTCATCTTAGAAAAGTATACTCATCTACAAATCTTCCTTCTCCTTTCTGAAATTACTTATTTTTAAAACACTAAACAATGAACGATTATTTATTTCTAATATTGAGTAAAGTATCATTCACATTAAAAGCAGTTTTGATCTATGAAGAATTTCTTCCTAGAATTTCTTAATTCTTCTTGATTTTAACTGAGAGATCCAGTAGAAACCAAAGGCTTTTTTACTAATTCAGATATAGGTCAAAGAAATATTTACTCAGTTAGTCTCAAGTATTGTATTTCTTAGCCCACCTTCCCCCACCCCCACCCACCCCATTTGGTTCAACATTGTCTATGTCCAACACTGAAAATATAAACTATTAATTGTGAGATTTCAGATGAGAAAACTTTATTTCCTGTTCCTCCTAGTGACAGTGTTACTATCCCTAGTCTTGAATCTCAGGAGTGATTTTGGTATAGCTAAAGATACACTGTCTATTGCTGATTTAAGGTTTATTTGTTTTGTTTGTTCAGTTTGCCTTTTTCAAGTTTATCCAGTACAGATACACTGATCCTTGAAGGGCCACAGGGTATAACTTCTACTGCTCAATAATTCTCCTCATTCTTTCTAATAGGCTGCTTTGAAGCTTTAATTAATGGTCAGTCTTAGTTTCAACTTGCATCATTCACATACAGTTTATAAAGATGGTGAAAACCTATTCTTATGCTACCAGTATTTGATTCTTCACTATGCTTCAAACTTCTATTCAAAAAACTCAAATTGATTGCAGATGGTGTTATTTTTTCAGAATAATGTAAATTGAGCATACACTAAAAGGAATAATATTGAAACCATTTAGAACACTTTAACACTAATTAAGATGAATATACTTTTTATCTGGGATGTTTCCACCACATATTGTGGTAAATGCATGGAAATAACAGTAGTATAAGCGCAGCTAAGAATAATCAATAAGAGTATTATTTAGAGTACTGTTAGTTGTTGGGTTTTTTTCTGTGCCTATTTTGCTAGGAATTTTCTGTCACTTTAATAATTTTCCTTATTTTTTTTCCCTTTGGTTTAGGAAGGTTGTTTCCCTGTTACATTTGTTACTTAAAGAAATTTTTTTAGCTTTTTTCCCCCCTGATTTGAATTATTGCCATTCAACAGTTAAATGAATGATATGATAACAACATCCGAATGGGACACTGCTGTATAAATATGTATTTAAGTCACAAATAAACAGCTTGAAGGAATTGGAACCTCTGTCTTCTTACTGGTATCTTAATGTCATTTTTGTGAATTGACTCATGCTGTAGTTATTTGGGGCTATTCATTGTAGTTTGAAGGACATCAGCACTGAGAGCAATCCTTACAAATCTAATCATTAATTGTATTCCTTTTAATATAGAAAAATATACAATAAACCCCAGGCACCAAAAATCTTGTAATTACTTCATTTCCAATTTATTCTATATGTCTTTCAGTGGAAAACTCACTAGCTGTTATATAAGCATATTTTTTAAGATATCGGAAATTCTTATTTTCTTGTGGAGCTTATTTCTCAAATTATTTTTAATTGTATAAAGATTCTTCTGTAAGCTTTTGTTTACAGTGTAAGTGAAAATTATGACTAAGCTCAACAAAAGCCTTTTAGCCTAGTGTGTTTTCATTTGTTAGGCAAGAAAAGTCGCTCCAAAATTGCTGAGGGACTAGAGATCAGAAATATAATTAAGAACTTTATATACTATGAAGTTTGATAATTTTTTTCTGCTAAGCAAGGTAGTGTTTGCCTATGTCCTTTTATATATAGGCTAAATATTTCAGTTTTAGAAAGACAGATTTATATCAAAATTTCCATATTCAAGGGGAACAGGGCGGGGAGGAGAGGGAAGGAAATCAAAGAAAGAGGAATCAAAAAATGATTCCTTTTTATATAGACTATCTTAAACAAAAGACTGAATAAACTGTGCTGAACTGGGATATTGCTTCTCTCTGATGCTTTTATGCACTTCTGTCTGGTGTTCTATTTTTTTTTTGTTTGCTTACAGAGATGAACAGAATGATTTGTGGGAAATGCTGTCAAACTGAGGGATGGAAGAGGCATTTTGTTACTTTGTTTGGATAGTTCTTTGTTACTCAGTTCAGATAATTGTTCATTTCTTTTTCCTATTATCTTTCTTAAGGAAAAGTTTGTCAAAATTTAAAAATAAAAAATAAAAATCAACCCAAATCCCATATTTAGTATAATTTTTTCCCTTTCTGGTCTTCTCAGTGACCTGCTCTTTTGAAAATATTTTAGGTAATGGTCTTTTAATATTTCTGGTATTCCTCTGGTAGCTCAGGGATGCATAATCTCATAGGAAATATGCAGGACGGAGAACAGTCATTTTTCTGCATTCATGTTAATAATTGCACAGATTAGATTTTTAGCTAGTTTTAATAGTTAGGAAATATTCCAATGTTAAAATATTAATTCTTTTCTCTTTAGAAACCATTTTCTGATCTATCCTTTACTTTCTATCACAGTTCAGCGACATAAAATCAGTTTCTAGAAGATCTAAACGATACAGCTCCAACAGATTTGCAATGTTTCATTTCATAAGTTATCTACCCAAGGAGTTATTCAGTTTTCCTTGTATTATATTTTTTGCAGGTATTGTATTTTAAGTCTCATTTTCCTTCCATTGGCCAGGATATTTAAGAACTGCAGCTCCCAGAACTCTCACCATTAAGAGACATGCAGAACAAGAACAATCCCATAAGACTTCCTTTCCTGGTAAGTGAATTAGTCAACTCCTAATTATGGAGAAATATAAATTGAATATTGCACAGGTTTTAAATGAAGTATTTCAGAAGAGTTCATTAAACCCAAAGGAGTATTCCAAACTATTTTTCCTGATAAATGTTAAAATATTAGAATAACCTAGATATTAAAATTCTAAAATTTATGTACCCCCACTCACCTTAGAAATTTTTGGGATATACAGTCTTATCCAGTAGCAAGACACAAATGAACTTGACTACATTCTGTTGAAAGTGCCAGTTAAACAGTGCTGAAATATATTTCTCTCCAAAACAGGGAATATTTGCTTTGTGGAAAAGATTTCATTTGAAGTTTTGTGATTTGAAAGTCTTCAAGAAATGGTTTAAGATTTTCCATATTCTTCTCTCTGTGCAAAGGGATGCTAAACCTGCTGGCAGTTAATTACTTTTGGTTTTTACTCTTCTTAAGTAGGTTATTACTAAACATTCTTGTCCTAGATTATAATTTTACATGACATTGGAGTATTGTTTATTCATAACTGCCTGTAGGATTAGGTGTTTGTAATAAAAGCAATAACCTTGTTTATTTGTATTTCAGATGCTGCAACTGAGACTAAGTAAATATACTTTCTTTCATAAGTGCTGCACAGAGACATGCAGCTGGTTTATATAGTGGTGTTGCTGTGTTTTAAAGTTGATGTTCCTAACAGTTTGTCATTTAAACTTTTCTCCGGAAATAAGTGTGTAGTTCAGACTCCAGGCATAAGTATCCTAAGAGAACATTAAACCTATTTCCCACTCTCCTTACTGATTTGCAGCAATATGGTTTGATGCTTTGACCTTTGCTGGCCAATGGACATGAACCAAGATACTCTCTCTCTCCTCCTTCTCAGCAAGACAGGAGGAAAAAATATGGTAGAAAGGTCGTGGGTAAGATAAGGTCAGGAAAATGACGCACCAATTACCAACATGAGCAAAAAAAGCCAAATCAACATTGTGGAAATTTAAATTAATTTATTGCCAATTAATAACAGAGTAGGATAGAAAGAGAAGAGTGTAGGAAATTAAAACAAAACTGAAAACTTCTTTACTTCAACACTTCTTCCTATGCTCAACTTCATTCTTGACACTTCTACCTCCTCCACACCCTGAGAGGTGCAGGAGGGTGAGGAATAGGAGTTGTGGTCAGTACGCAGCAAGTCCTCTCTGTCACTTCTTGCTCTGCAAATATTCCAGAATGTTCCAGTGTGGGGTCCCTCCAAGGGGCAAAATTCCTCAAGAAATTCCTCTAATGCGGGGCCTTTCCAGGGTTCACAGTTCTTCAGAAAAAGACTTCTCCAGTGTGGGACTCCCATCAGCTACAATTCCTGCCAGGAGCCTGCTCTGGCATTGACTCTCCATAGGCTGCAGTGTGGATATCTGCTCCAACATGGTCCTCCATGAACTGGAGAGAAATTCCTGCCCTGGAAGCTTCCCTCTCATAGTTCACCAACCTTAATGTTGTTTCTATCATATTTTCCTCATCCTTTTCTCTGCTGGTGCACACTCACCATTCTTGTAAGAAAAATGTTTATATTAACATTTTTTACCAAAGAAAGTTTACTACTGAATTGTAGTAAACAGGAGATCAACATCTTCAATTAACATGCAAGTCTGCAAACCATACTTAGGTAATAAACAAGTTTTAGAGTAGCATTTTAACTCTGAATAATTTCTATATGTAAAATGAAATTTTTTATGTAGGGAAATTTTAAATGAAATTTTAAATATTTTTATCTTTCTTACAGACTCTCTAAATTATTTTTTTCATAGGAAAAGAAAAGAAAGAAGGAAAGAGAAGGTGAAATATTTTATACCTTTTAAGAGAACGAGATGAAGAAATTTTTTTCATGTCTCGTAATTCTGAAACTGATCCAAAAAAACCCCTAATGACTGGAGATAGAGTAGGAAAACAGTTAAGAATATGGTCTGTGTATTCATTTCTAAGGTACCACTGCAATTATCTGAAGTACTCTGCAGATTTACACTAAACTCTTGGAATCATCTTACCATATAAAAATGAATGTGATATGACAAAAAAAGATAAACAAGAGTTTCTGAAGTATTTGGTAGTGGAATGGGACTTAACAACACAAATGACAAAGACTGAAATATTCTGACAAGATGTTATTTTGATAAATAAGTAGCCTCACACGCTTTCAGTTAGGTTAGTCTGGGATTCACACTAATATAAGCTCAAGGAAAATTTTATGTTCGCAGAATCTACTGTTACAGACACACACACACACACACAAAATTGGCAAAACGGAATCAAACCAAACCTAACCAAACCAAAAAAAAAAAACAACAAACCAAACCAAACCAAAACAAACCATCCCCCCAAAAAAACCCCAAAAAATAACCAAAACCAAAACCAAACCAAACCCAACCCAATCAAACAAAAACCCCGTAAAAGTAAACAGCTACTTTCCCATTTTCTGCTAAAATTGGTGAAAAATGAGTAAAAAACACTTAAAAAGCACTCTTTTAGTAAGAAAACATCTCTCAACAGGTACTTCCAAAAAAGCATACTTTCCAATTTCCTAGATTTATGTTTTAATCCAATATATGAGGTAAAATATCAAACAACTAGAGAGAAGACTCTTTTGAAAATGTGGAAATATGTAGATCTGCCTGTTAAACAGAGAAAAATCTGTTAAAGCAGCAAACACTCTCTTAAACCAGTAAATAGGCAGAGAAGCAGAGCCATACATTTAGTCCATCCATATAATACTTTTCTTGATTAAGATACTGTATTTGAGGTGACTAAAAGCATATATTTTTCTTCTCTTCCTCAGGGTGACATTTCTTGAACAGCACAATTTCTTCGCCATGGAAATCCTAATTTTGAAGTTTTCCATTCATTTGTGTAGAATATCCCCACATGGTGTGATATATTCACATATGTAATTAGTCAATCCAATATGATGAAAAAGAACCACTTACATCATTCCCTTCAGCACTAAAAAAAAATGAATATGTTGCCTGCATTTTTAACTTTCATAGCAATATTTTTACAGTGGAGGTCATCTCTATCTTTCAGAGCCTGTCTTTGCTCTTTAAATGACGTAACTAGGAGGCCTTACAGCTCTTACTTCACAACATTCTCAATTTAATTTAGAGATATAACAGAAATATACAGATAAAGAATTCCTGAAGCTGCAATATGATGTACTACAACTGCTGATTTAAGCAGGGTCTAAAGTTTTATTACCTTCCCTGCTTGTCCTGAAATTCTTATGGCGAATTGCTTGCTGCTAAAGAATTGAGTATGTCGCCCTGGCTTACAAATTAAATGTTCTGTCTGATCTTTGGCACAACAGATACCTCTGACACCTTTATTCGTTATCTGTTGAGAATGCTTTTTAATCAGCATTCTTATTTTAAATGGAGACACAATTTCTGTGGCTCCAGTATCCTAGCAACACAGTTTATTGTCACTGAGTTTTGTAATTTCTAAAGATCTCTGTTCAGAATGCTTTTCATGGCTGTTAATGCTCTGTACAGCTTCACAGACATAATACTTTGATACTTCATATCAGAGCTGGTTTATTTTACTGTAAAAAACAGCATATCAAATATAACTTAACCACCACCTAAATTCATAGAAACCAAATTCTAAGCAGAGAAGTAGTTTATAAAGACCACACTTAAAGTATGTGTTTTGAACACTGATTCATTTGTGCTCTAAAATTTATCCTGTTGGATAAATAACATTGGAAAATCATGTGAAAGGTCAAATATACTCTGCTGTCCTCTATTTTCAGAAAAAAAAATCTCAAAATATTTTGCAGTTTACAATTTTTTAGTAAAAACTGCCTTTATTTGGATTTGTTCTTGCATGAAAAATAGCTACACCTTTTATTAGATAGAAATGGTATTAGAATAAGAGATTGTCTGTAGGGATTTGGTTGAGTTTTTTCTCCTACAACTGAAACTATGTTTGTATAATTACTGTAGCCATCAAACATGGATTTAACACAGGTTAAATGCTGAATCTTGATGGAATCTGAGTCTTGACCTTACTCAAGAGAAAAAACATACTATATTATTTTTATCTTATTAATGAATTCCTTCAATTATTTTACAAGTATAGCATTATTCTCTTAAGAGGGACAGCATAAGTAATAGAATTTTCTAGCATTCCACAAGTTATATGAACCAAATGAACTGCACACTCATTTAAATTAAGGAAATGCATAGGAATACAGTGAAAAATATTCCTGTTAATGTGAATAAACAAATAGAATTATCTTTAAGGACAACATAAACAAATTACTTTGAAAAGGTTGGACAGTAACCCATAATCTTTCTAGTAATTATGTTATGCTTCAGATACAGGTGTAAATCACATTTGGTTTTCATTCTAAATTATATCATAAAAGCCATGCAGGAGGCTTTGGAGCCAGTGTAGATATAAAACATTTAAAGGGAGAATCTATGAAACATCTGATTGCCACTATCCCAAAAATAGAACATACCACAGCCAAGTGGGTGCACTAGCATTAGGATATCAGACTAGTCAAGTGATGATAGTCTAGAAGGATATTGCAAAGTGAGAGTAAGTCTATACAGTGAAAAGAGAGAAAATGAATGGGAACAGTGAATTATGGAGAAATCCAATTCAGAAGGTATTCATATGGCAAGCAAGAAAAAGATCAACTGAAGTAAACTCTAAAGTCCTTGACTACATGGAAGCAAGGAAATTGAGTTTCAAAAAGAGCAGAATAATAACTGGGGAGGTGTGTGGGGGGAGAAACAAAAAAAAAAAAAAAAAACCCCAACCAAGCAAAAAAACCCAAGCCAACTAGGATAAATGACCCTAGCTGTCCAAAGACATATCCCATACTACACGGCATCAGGATCAGTTATAAAAACTGAGGGAATGAGTGAGGAACATGAAAATTCACAGTTATGGTGCTTGTGAGGAAGGCCAAGACCCACTTGGAATTAAATCTGATCAAGGAGGTGAAGGACAAGAAGGAGGCCTTCTTTAAATACAACAGTAATGAAAGGAAAACAAAGGACAGTGTGGGCCCATTCCTAAATGGAAGGGGGACCCTGGCAACAAAAGATGCAGTCACCACAGATTTACTGAATGCCTTCTTTGCATTGGTCTTCACTGACAAGACCAGCCCTCAGGAGTCTTTGACCAGGGAAAAGGAATCGTGGAAGAAAGATTTTCCCTTGGACAAGGAGGACTGGGTTAGAGAACTCCAAAGCAAACTTGACATCCACAAGTCCATTGGCCCTGACTCTCAGCACCTACAAGTGTGGAAAGAGTTTGTGGTACCATAGTGAGGCTGCTCATGATGGTCTTTGAAAGGTCATGGCCATCAGGGGAGGTGCCTGAGGAAGGGAAGAAAGCAATTATCAACCTTTTCTTCAAAAAGGACAAGAAGGAGTACCCAGGGAACTAACAGCCAGTCAACCTCACCTCAATCCTTGGAAAGGTGATGGAGTACCTCATTCTGCAGGCCATCTCTATCCATGTGGATGACAAGAAGTTGATCAGAAGTAATCAGCATGGATTCTCTAAAGGTAAATCATGCTCGACCAACCTGATTACCTTATATGGTGAGACAACCAGGATGGATGATTGACTACTTCCATGGCAGCGCAGCTTTCAACACTGTCTCTCACAACATCTGTAGGAGTGGCTGGATGGAAAACACCAGACACCTGCGATGATAAAAGAAGAAGAAGAAAACACTAAAGCAAAAATATTGTGGTTCTGAGTGAACTAGAGCTACGATTAGTGTGTGTGTGAAAAGAATCACAAGGTCAAGCCAGAAAGCCTCATGAAGCATGATTGTTCTCTGTGGACTGTGAAGCAGTCACAAGGGTGTGTGTGGTATGTGGAGAGATAAAGAAACATCTACCTGGCTGGAGAGCTCAGACCCAGGGTCAGTAGAGAGTCTATATATAGGTATGGAGTAATAAAGTTACAAGAAAGTTCTCCCTGGACAAAAGTCTGTCCTGCTTGAATTCATTCACCACAAACGGTACAGGGCGAGGAATTTTTCTCTGCAAAAATACTCACAGGCAAGCTCAGGAACTGTGAATGGGAAAGTGGACAGTGAAGTGGATTGAGAACTGGCTGAATGGTAGATCCCACTAGTTATGTCCCCCAGTGATCCTAGTGGGCCCAATGTAGTTTAACTTATTGATTAATAGCTTAGATGAAGGGACAGATGCCTCCTCAGCAAGTTTGATGATGAAGTAAAGCTGGGAGGAGTGGCCAACAACCCAGAATGCTGTGCAGTCCTTAAGAAAGACCTTGACAGGTTGGAGAGACAGGCAAAGAGCTTTTTGATCTTCACTGTAAGCAAGTGCAGGGTCCTGCACCTGGGAAGGAATAACCCTAGGCACCAGGACAGGTTGGGGGCCAACTTGCTGGAAAGCAGCTGTGTGGAGGAGGACTTGGGGGACCTGGTAGATGCCCTTGTGGCCATGAAGATGATTAAGGAACTAGACTATCTCTTTTGTGAGGAAAGCCTGAGGGAGTTGGGCCTGTTGAGTCTCAAGAAGAGATAACTGAGAAGGGACTTCATAAATGTATGTGAATATATGAAGGGAAGGTGTCTAGAGAATGGACCAGGCTCTGCTTGCTGGTGCCAAGCAATAGGACAAGAGGCAATGGCAGAAACAGATGCACAGGAAGTCCCTTTTGAATAGGAGGATAAACTTTACTGTGCAGCTGGCTCTGCACTGGAGCAGGTTGCCTAGAGATGATGTGGATTCTCCCTCAGTGGAGTCTCTCACTATTCAAGAATTATATGGATGCAATCCTGTGCCGTATGCTCTAGGATGACCCTGCTTAAGCAGGGAGGCTGGATCAGATGACCCCATTGTGGTTCCTTCTAACTTTACCCAATATGTGATTCCCTGATTTGTCATAGGGTACTGTTTTCATTGAGATGGCTAAACACCTGTCTGCTGATCAGAGGAGTGAAAAAGTTCCTTGTTTTGTTTGCTTGCACATACACCTCTAGTTTACTTATTAAATCGTCTTTATCTTAAACCATAAATTTTCTCACTTCTGGGCCTCTCCTCCCTTCCTCTAGGGGACAAGGAATTGGCTTTGTGGGCCTTCACTACCTACCAGGGTTAAACCACAACAGTTGGTGTTCCATCCTCATCTGATTAATTGATTTTTACCCTCTTTAAGTCTATTGAAAATCTTTTTGTGCTATGGAATTGGTCCTGAATGAAGAGGCAACCAATTTAAGCCTAGAGGGTAGGTTGAATTGAGTTCACTGAAATCACAAAAGGGTTTTGCCATTGATTTTGAGGGGGAGATGGAATGTCATTCTTTTTAATTAAGAGCTTATCACTGTCTTTTCCTTCTAATGACTTAGTTTAAGAATACAAAATATCTTTAGATAATATTCTCCTAGAACTCTATTTTCTTTGGTGTAAATTCTTCTTTTTTTTTTAATAAACCATAAACAAATTTGTTGATACTTATGCCGTGTTGTAAAAAGTATCTTTCTGAAGAGTCAATTTATTTCTTCATGTGTGGTTCCCTTGTGGTTTTAGGCTGCTTTGGGTGGGTTTTTTCTTTTTCAGTGTAATTGTGCAGTGTAGTTATCTCATCTATATTTGAAATATAAAATTTAACTAAAATAATCAGCAATATATTTTGAATGTATGAAATAGTTATTTTTAACTATTTTTATCTGAAATTAATTGTGACAGTTCAGAACAGAAAATATAGGAACTCAGGTTAAAAAAATGCAGTCAGAATTTAAGAGGCCTAAGCATTACTCAAAGCTTGAGATTTCTTCCCCCTTTAACGTTCATTAATTTAACTCAGAAGCCAAGTAAATATTGGCCTAATTTTTTTATATAAACTGTATACAAACCGTAGCTTACTTTTATGCTGCAGAGAACTGCATATTTTTTCACAAAAGTATTCACACAAGCTGTACCACTTTTCCATAAATGTGTTCTCATGTACCAGTCATGATGTAAACCTGTGAACAGCTCCACTAAAATCATCCACTTAAAAAAAAGCAATTGCTTTTGTTTCTTCCTGAATTAGAAACTTAATCTTCAAAGAGCTGATTAACTGTGTCAGGGTTAATAGTTCATGTTATTTAAATATATATGAGAAATTTACTATAGCACATATGGTTAGACTGTGAAGTTCTATTTAAGCACATTGTAATAAAACACAATTACTTTGCCCACAAAATGTTTTCTCTTTCTTGCTTGGCTTTTCTTCACTAGCTATTATACAGCAGTGAGTCTCACTCACCACGCTATTATTATATGCTAATTGCAATCAAGTTTTTTGGAGTTATGTGAAGCTGTCAGTGTATTTGCATTAAAAAAAATTTTGTGATAAATTTCTTTTGAATATTGTACACTGCAGTATGACACATCCTCTAAACACCTGTTAAAACAACGTGAACACTTCCTATTTACATTGACAAAAAAAATTAAACAGCATAACAATTTAATGTGAAATACCTTGGAAGATATTTTTAATCACACTTTTAAAATGGCATCACTTGCATGCAAATTAGCAGATGATCAAGAAGTAAAAGTAACATAATAAGATTTTTTTTTCCATCGATATAGGCATTTTCTGCTTAGTGACTCTTAAATGGAGTGATGCATTGTGAAATGCATTTGTAAGTTAAGAATTACGATCTGTCACCTTTATAGCTCTGTTATTAGGAAAAGAAAGTTTGGTAAGGATACATTAAAAAGATACCACAGAAATTGAAGAAAAGTAATTTGCATGCAAACACTTTTAAGAGAAAGTGGTAAGAGTCAGGGGGCTGAGGCAATTTCCAGGCTAACAAAGAAAGGAAAATATGTTTATCTTAAATGTTTGTTGTTGGCTGTGGAATTCTTTTTGTCTAAAATTCATTTCAAATACTAAGCATTCTAAAATGTCATTTGCTTTAGCACATGAGAAGCTGTGAAAGAACAATAATATTAGCTTTCACAATCACAGCTGGGGGTATTACATCTAACTAATTTTTATGCTTTCAAAATGTACATGTAAATAAACATAAAGTGAAAGTTATTGGAAGCGGCATTTTATTCTCAGTAGTAGCCATAACAACTGGAAAAGTGGAGGGCAGTGAGGTTTTCTCCTCATGATGGTTTCTAAGATTAACTCATCAGAATCATAGCAGAAATCAGTTCTTTCCTTTTGACTTTTTGTTTTTGCTTGTTTGTTCCTTGTCATTTCTGCATGATTACTGCCACAAACATATCTGCTTCTTAATCAGCTGGGGGCAAAGAGGTATTTTTTTTCTGTCAAATTCCCTTGACGTTATCTGCTTATCCAACTGATGTGGCTTATAGAAAAACAGGTTAATTTGACTTGGCTAGTTGGACAAGCAAATAAACCTAATTTCCTCTTACAGCACGAAACATCAGCAAAATCCCTGACTGTTCTTAAGATCTGGTGGCAAGGCTCATTTAATCAAGGCACAGCTCTTATACTGATGTGGGGAGAATAAAAAAGAGTTTTGTTCCTGTCATTCTTGAAGACCTGGAAATCATAAACCTTAAAAAAGGACTGGGAATACACAGCTGTTAATATACACAGCAGCTAATTTATAGCCTGAATTTTTAAACTTTTTTTTTTTCCTACTGTGATCGAGCTTTGGTTATTTTCTGGTTTAGGTCGATATTCAGCCATTGTTATTATGAGACAGCTCTCTTTACTCCAGTTTTCTATCTCCTACAGCTGTCGCAAGGAAAAACTGCTCAGTAGGTGTAGTTTTAACCAAGTCAGGATCAGATTTGTTTATCAATTCATTAGCGACATGCAATTAAGTGGCAATCACTGAACTATGCATTCAGGATCACTATCAATAGTACAGCGGGTATTTTACAATGCTTGACTGTGAGAAAACATGTAAAAATTTCTGCACATATTTTGTAACTAATTCTAAAACAGTCTAATCACATATACATGTTCACATGTTAATTGATCACAGGGGAACCTCTCCCTGGCCAAATCCACCTCTCCATGCCACAGCTAACCCACCCACCCTGGAAGCATTACACCAAGTGCAACTACAAGAATTTTGCCTCTGTTGGAACAAGTTTTCCTTCTCTTTCATATTTCTTTGCAAGCTAAATCCTGCTTTGTTAATCCTCACTTACTGTTTACTCTGGCCAATGGTCATCTTACTCCCCTATATGAACAGTTTGGGAAAACCATCTGTCAGGCAATTATGAGCCTTTCACCTACGTATGTTTTGTGCACTTACAGTCCTACTCCCAGAAGTGCACTACATGAGAATACTGAAAACTAGGACTAAATACTGCTCAGATTATAAAGCATTAAAAAAGAAATAGAATAATAATTTACAAAGTATTAGTCTGTGGGGTTTTTTAATTATAGAAGGACAGATTTAGCTTTTGAATTAATTAATATGAGAATTAACATCAACTATTTTTCTTCTATTTTAAAATGTCTTTACATGAGTTGAACAGTAAAGTGTGTTTTAGACTTTACAAAGAGGTGAATTTGAAATTATTTAATACCCAAATATTTAGTATTAATATTTTAAAAGAAATAGAAGATCTATATTTGGAGAAAATGGCCTTTTATGGATATGAAGTAATGACAAGAAGAATGACTTTATGTCTGGTCTATTTTAGCAGAACAATTGCGTAAAATTACATGTGGGTTGAAATTTCACGTGATAGATATCTCCACCCTTTAACATAGACCCTTCTGTATCCCCAGGCAGCCTGAGTCCAAAAAGACCTGGACCCTTCCAGCTCTATACTTCACTAGAGTCACTTAGACCAAAGCTGAGGATTCTAATTCTACCTTAATTGGTTTAATTTTTATTTTTATTTTTTTATAGATATACAGTAATCCCTGTAATTGCTTTTTCTTGGCTGCAAAGGGCTATAAGAGGAGAATCAGCTCCTCACCAGTATAACCTGACTTCTGTTTCAGATCCATTTTTCCATGCAAGTCAGCTGTAAACTGTTAGGGCAATTGAGTTCAAGCCCCTGTAATTGCATGTGTTCATGCATTCATCCAGAAAGCGCTACTCCATCTTTGTGGAAGAGCTCTGAGTACTTTCCATCACATAACTTTTACATAAGGAATATGTAAAGCAGAAAATCAATTTTAAAAGGCACATCATCACTTTGCTCAACTTTTATACATTACAGATTTGCTCCTCATAGTCCATTCCAGGTTTGCTCATCAGATACAAATCAGACGACTCATCATAATCAATTTAGATTCCAAACATTACAGATTCCAAAGATCAGGAAATATATATTTTGACTTGTCCAAAACATTTTTAGCACAATTTTGGTGGAGTACAAGTAAATAACACTAATGTACTTCTGTGCTTAAATATGAAATATTATGTTTAAAAAAATATATCTTGATATAGAAATCTAAATTTAATCAAATCTATCTGATGTCATATATTCTTATAGGTAAGTGTGTGCATTTTCTGGTCTAGATTCTATCTCCCAGTTAATAGACCAAAAATATTCTTCAGAATTAGCAGGTATTAGAGACCAGCAATAATTAGCATTAAAAGGTACAGTTATCTTTCAATATAACCCCTATATTTTTATTTTAGCTTCTTGACAGTAAGTGTTGTGCTGTAGTGTTTGGTCTCTGTGCTTTAATTTTTCATTCTTTATTCTCATCTTGATCTAACTGAAAATGGTTAAATCAGATATGCGATATATTCATATCGAATCTTTGAATGCCAAATACAATAAATCAAGGTTTAGACATTTTCATAGCTTTCTGGGCTCAAAAATCATGAGGAAATATAACATTAGATATTTGCAACTTCGTGAATGAGCAAGATAGTAAAGAGAAATTACAAAGCTGGCAAATATCAAACTTCATAGTCCTAATGGAAATATTTGAGGTTATTCTTGAATCAGAGATTTCACCTTCAGAAATAGAATTTTCCAACTCACTCATAGAAAGCTGATCTACGGACATTTTCATCCTTGCGACATTTTAAACTCCTCTTTTACTGCCCAGTATTGCACCTCGGACATGTCTTCTGATCTGGTTTTTTTTCAAGTCCTTTTCTTTGAGGCAATGAGGTGTTCAGGTTCCAAGCTGCCATATTCAAGAACCTCCTACAACTTTCTCCAGAACTATAAATTCTAAATTTAGGTTCTCCTCTTATTATCTGTCTAAAGTACCCTCAGGATGATATGAATACATCCCCTGAAAATCCTTAAGAAATCACACTAAAAATCTCATATGAATAGGTGTCTTCTTAGTTTAACTCTGTTTAAAATAAATCAAAAGTATAAATTTCTAGAGGAGTGCTAACATAACCCTTTCAAATTTAGAAATATAATGAAGAATACAGAGGACAATTATTTGAAATATGTTTTTTCTTTCTTAATTTTATTCCAATAAATCTATTACTCAAAAAGTTCTAAAGTTCTAATTTGTTAGACTCATATTTTCAAGGAGCTTTGTCACCTCAGTTGGCTGGGGTGACAATCTAATATTTTTCCAAACTCTACCAGAAGTCCAGCAATAGGTGTGCTTCTATCCACAGCAAGTGATGAATCACCTTGAACTCCTGATGATGACATGGAACCAGAGCATGGCTTCACAGAAGCAAGATTTCAAGCAGTTGATAAGGCTGCTGCCGTTGGAGGGCAAAAATTTGCAAAGAGTGTTACTCTCAGAAAAATTTTTGATTGCAGATCTTGCACAGGAGAAAGTATCTAATCAGCTTCGCCTTCAGTGCTGTCATACTCCTAATTTACTGTAAGTAAACTAAGCAGCAGTTCTCAATAAATATGTACTCTCTATTCACGTTACTTTCTTTCCTGTCTTAGAAGCTTTTCTTCACTTAAGAACATTGTAATTTTTTTTAAGTTTCTGCACTGGTTTTTGAACTAAATTCATTAAAATGGATGTCCTTCAATCAAATCCATGTCCAAGGCTGAGTAGAAAGTGAAAAAAAGTCTACGGACTATAATGAAGGTGTATTTTTCTCTATTATAAAATAGACAGTTCTTTTCTGAAAATCAGAGCTAAGTCTACTAAAGAAGTTTTTCCACATCTAAATGACTGGTCTTTATGCTTCTTTGGAAATGTACTGTTTTGTTCTGTTTGTTCTGAAATTAAGAATGTTAACAATATTCTTCAGAAACAGAACAATGGAAGATGGGAATTTGTGGCATTTGGCAATGAATCATAAAGCCAGTATGTTCTTCTTTCTGGGAATACAAAACAAACTCCATCATTCATTTAGGACACAGCAAGGAACACAATTAGAAAAGAAAAAAGAAAAGGGCAAGCAATAGCAATATTGGTCTGGACATTTCTTTTTGCAACAAAAATAGCAATAATTTATAAGGACGGGCTGTATATGAACATAAGAAATGCCATATTGGAGCAAATAGATGTTCTGTCGAGTCCAATAATGTTCTCTCAATGACAGCAGATGCCAGATGTTTCAGAAAAAGGCACAAAACCCCTACAAGGCGACTAATTTTGAAAAATGATTTTGTGATTTATGTAGTCTGAAAATGTATATTGCTTTCAATGCACTCCATCCTAAATTGTGTTGCTGTGCTGAGACAACAGCCACACTGCTCTGAGTATTGCTGCAGTTTTTTATGGAATATTCATATTTTGATTCTGCTATGTCTGCTGTTTTCTTAACATGATAACAAATTGTTTAACTTCAAAACATATCTTTTGATATTTGTGTAGGAAACATAGCATAAACATAGAAATGTCTGCCAAATTCTTGGAGGCAATGTGATATTAGAAACACTGGTAATTGATATAATCTGAAAAAAACCTGAAATATTTGCCATTTTTGTTCCTCAGAATTACTAAATGCATTCAGGAGGAAACAAAGTCATACAAAAATAGCACAAAATGAAGAAGGTCTACCCTGATGGGAGATGGAATTTTATATATTGTAAATAAAGATTTTATACAGATGAATTTGAAGCCAAGAATACAAACATCTTTAGTTTAAAATGCATATGGATAAATACAAGATAAAGTGTCATAATTTCTTAAACTTAACAAATTGATTACTAAGGCATCTGTAAATCTCAGTGGATATACAGATTTTTGAATTTATGTTTACGTACATAAGAGGCATACTGTATTTTTCACACAGCTCAAGTTTCTGCATCTCAAGTCCTTGTGCAGTTAGTTTTCTTCTAGTAAAAAAGAACTTTGTTCCATTCACACACAAGGAAGTTTTCTTAAATTGCCTGAAGGATTTTATGAGTATCAATCCTATTGAGAGTTCAAAATAATGTTCGGATATACTTTTCTGTTTCTTGTACCACATTCCTTTGGCAGTTCCTTGGGAATTTCTTTAAGCTTGGAGCAGTTAGAAAGTATAACAGACTGGATTTAACTGAAAGATACATATTAATATAAATTAGTTGAACAGGAACTGGCAAATTTTTTTGTGTCTTGATAGCTTATGTACACAAGAAAATTATGTGAATTCATATATACATGAATATATCTGTTATACTGTTTTGGTTTATTTGTTTGTTTGTTTTTCTTTAATACAATCCTTTGCACAAGCCAACCAAGACAAGACTTACTAGAGAAAAAATCAGCTAAACATCCTACTCTTTCCTGAACTGCAAATTTAGACTTTCTTAAAGTCTATAAGTCTAAAAAGGCCATTTTTCCGCTTTATCTCAGTTGACCAATCTTTTTATCATTCTGTCCTAAAACAGGTCTCCCTATATTAATTCCAAAATATTTGAATTACCTTTGAAAGCTGATTGTTTTCAAACCATTGGTTGAAGTCACATCTTTGAGCCTGATCACAAAGGGAGAGGCAGCAGCAGAATAGGGGCTATTTGGCACATCAACCAGTACACTTCTGAATATGGAAGCTTTTATTTTTGTGGGATGAGGATAATGAAAAGTCCTTGGCTACATATAATACTGCTTAATAAAGCAATACACCATATACGATTCACTTTGTGAAAACTCATTTTCTTGACCTGAATTTTATTGTGATTTGGTATTTTTGGTCCTCAGGAGGAAATACATTGAGTTGAAGTGAAATAACAATCTTCAAGCAGGTTATCAGTGAAGTGCTTCTGGTGAGGAAGAAGTATTTTTTTTTCTCCAAGACTATTGTCTGTGAGATGATAATAATGACCTTAAACTGCAGCATGGGAGATTTCAGGCCAGACATAAGAAAAAAATTACTAATGACTGGAAAGGTAAACAATGGATTAGGTTCCTGGGAAGATGTGAACTAGCTACCACTGGAAGCTCTTAAGGCTTGAGGTAAAGTTCTCATAGGAATTTTTTTAGTCTATTCATAGCCCAAGGTCACTAGTCTGTTCAATTACCCTCTGATATCACCACCCAACCTGTTTTTCCAGTGGTCTTGTTTAACAAATATGACAAACAGTGATTTTAAGGTCTTAAATAAGTGTGGTGTAATAAAAAATATAAATTATTAGGGTTTGGGGGGTTTGGGGTTTTTTTCTTCTGCTTGTTTCTTTGTTTGTTTGGGGGTTTTGTTTGGTTGGTCTTTTTAAAGATACTAAATTTAAAAAGAAGAATAGAGGGCATTCAATTTCCTTTCAAGTAATTTTTTCAGTAAGCGTGGTATGTAACCTTGAATAATATTAGCAATTGCAACCATTTTTACAACAAGAACCAATATTTATATATAGTTACATTAAGAGGTTTATATTAATTTTGAGATTATTAGAGTAAAAGTTATTTGGTCACAAGTTTGAATTACATGTTTTGCACAATTATATTTTAAAATAGTTATAGAAATATTATACAGACTTATAAAACACCCTCAGGACTGGAATTATATGAAAAGATTACAAAAACTGAAGTTTCTTCTCAAAAAAAACCACAAGTTGTTAATCAGTCACATGACTGTTTCATTTTTGTAGAAAACCACGGATGTTAATGACTAAGAAAAAAAAACAACAAACAACAGGTTAACAAAGACAGATTATTAAATATGGTATAATTGATAAAAAAGGCAGGACAGAAAGGATTAATATCAAGTAAATAAGCAAAAGGCATTCTATATTGCAAAAAGATAGCACTCTTCCCATGTTTTTAAATTGGTTTCTAGATCTTGAGGTCTAGGGTTTATCCTTTAGAACACTTGAGAAAATAGTATTGAAGTATTCGTAATGTATTTGATGAGATTTCAAATTATTGTTTTCATTTCTCATGGTAGAAATAACACATTACTTTTCTAAGTTACCAGACATAGTAAAGAAAAGGAAGACAAGAATTGTTCTAGTTATGTCCACCTTTGTTGGTTAAGTACAGAAACTGCATTTGAAACACAGGGAATCTGTTTCATCTGAGTATAGAAGGAATGAGCATACATGAGCACAATGAAGAAACCTTAGGAATACTTTATAGATATACTAGATATATTTTTGAAAGTGATATTTTTGTCAGCTATGCCAGATATGTATTATATCATAGCTTATTCTTGTCTGATTAAGAAAAAAAAAACTTAAGATTAGAATAGAAAATACAGCAGAGAAAAAAAAATAAATATTTTTAAGTTAAGCAAAAAAAAAAGTCATACATTGTTTTGTTACAAATTATTCTTAAAACATGTAGGATATAGATATACTCTATCTCCATTTCAGTTCTATTTGTGATTCTCTCTTGCTGGCCAGATGATGTTTGAATTGAGTACTTATCTAACAAATAAACTAAATTACCAAGTTTTTAATTTTTAACTTTACAATCCCCAAAGCTTTGAAGAGCAACAAACACATCATCAATTTAAATTCAACTCTGAACCCACTGCTTTGTTTACTGTAGCTGGCTTTCAGAGGCCAGAGCAGAAATTGGGTTGGGGGCTGTTATTATTATTTATTTAATCTTTCTTCTGGTATTTCATCTGCCCTGTTAAAATCAAACAAACTAAAAATTGCCTCCACCCCTACAATAATGAAATATAACAGTTCTTTGTGGAAAACACATAGGTATACAAATACACAGATGTATGCAAAATATGTGCATATAAAGGTTTATGCCTCTGTCTCCCTAAATAATTTGGGACAGCAAAGAATGAAATACATTTTCCCAGTGGAGTTTCAGGAATTAAATTCTCTTAGATATATCCAGGCTTCAAATCTTTACATGATCATGTAAAAACAGTGCTGTTTGACATATACAACTTTTGCCCCAAAGCTACACCTTAGATGACATAATCTTATGAAATTTTTTTAAAGTAAAAATAATGAGAAATTTTTCTGTAACAGCCAAAGATTTCACACTGATATTGTAATGTGTTTGTGACTTTCCTAGTTTCCTGACGTAACAATTCGTCTGACTAGCTCGCACTCCACCACCATCCAGACAGGTTCATCCTAACAAGCTTGTGTATTGATCTCTTGAATGCATAAGCATTACTGATGATATTGCTCAAATTCCTACATACAAGATTCTAACTAATTGTAATGTTGAAATTCTGAGCCTAAATTTATAATACGTCTTGTATGATTTTCATTGATTATTTCCCAAGAACAGCCAAAAGGAGTTTAGCTCTGAAACACCAGAAAACAAAGACAGAGTGGGGATATAACTACTTGCTATAAATTAAACTAGAGGATAAACACTGGGAAAAGACAAAAACTAATTAAGCCAAAGGACAATGCTGGCACAAGAGCACATGAGTATAAAACTGTCATGAATAAATTTAGAATTGAAATTAGATTAAAGTTTCCAACCATTAAAAGACTAAGGTTAAGGAATAGCCTTTCAATTAGAGTAATAGAGGAAAAAAAGTTTAGCTAGTTTTAAAATTATGTTAATGGAGAGCGCTGTCTAGTTACCTGTAGTAACAGGAATATAAATCCAGTGTCCAAGTAACTTTCTCCCAGTTTTACTGCCTGTAAATTCTCTGATTTTATACACTAATACTCATTTATTTCCTCAGTTGGAGACAGTTTCAAAGGATACATCCACTTAAAGTTAGGCAGTCAACTATGCAGGCTCTTAGAAAAAGAACTTCATGTGGATTCTGCACAGAAAGTGCAAAATCAATTCTGTTTTTCGTGAAATTATAAACAAACTGGCAACTGAATTCAGTACTGCAGGGGTAAGTGTGAAATGTTGATCTTCACTGTATATACACAATCTTACATGGTTTGTTAAAAGATGATTTCCATGAAAGGCCAAGAAACCTGAAAAAAAGGTTCAAGTTTCACTTCTTGTATTAATGTTGATCAACACTCTAAAATATTACTGTATTGTGTATTAAAATAATTAAGAAGCTTTAATGTTTTGTTTTGATTTTAAGTTGATAGAGGCATCCTTCCAGTGCTGATGAGTATTTGAAATGTGTTTGACATGTAATTCTTAGAAAGGAGTGCAACTATAGTTGTTGCAAGTGTGTGTTAGACAACTTCCAGAAATTAACAACAAGAAAAATGGATGGAAAGAAAAAAAATCAAAAATGTTTGGGCATTTGTAAGCAACTCTGTCACCATTCTTGTTATTGAAAAGCTGCATTTATTTCTGCTGAAGTCAGATACAGATTACTAAAACCTACATTTGATTTTATTAATTGAACTTAGAGGAGCTCTGATACATGGACTAGAGCTGGATAAACAATTTAATCAGCATATAGTTCATACTTTTATTTAGCTTCCATTATGTACATTTATACCACTTTTTATCCTGCTTCCTATGACCATTTTCATTATAAAATTTTATTAATAAATATATTTATTATAATTGGTTTATGCACCTTCTCCAAATTCAGTGCAGTTTCTGAAAAAAATTTCAGTGTTTTTCAGAATATGCCTTCCAAGACTACAGTTTTGAAAATGTATGGGAATGAAATCTTCAACAAGTTACCTGCAAGTGTTCATATCATAACCAAGTACACAAGTCACTTCATCCAACCAATCAACAAAAATAGTAGTAAGGATTCTATTTAATCAACCATAATTAAATAGGGCAATTAGCATTTAAACTGAATAATTGAAATCGTGAACCACAGACAGCACCTTTTCAAAGAGTGCCTGCCAACTTGTACTTCTTGTAAAAATAAAGCCCTGCACTCTCATAGACACCATTCTGTCAAGTTATTAAGTCTCTTTTTAGAGCAGAACTTGCATATATTGATAAGAAAGAGTACAAAACCCTGAACATGCAGCCCTTTATTGAGTAACACTCACCAAAAGCAGTATTTATCAGATTCCATCAAAGTAGTTGATATACACTCAAGATTATGCCATAAGAAGCTCACATCACCACAATAACGTTCAACTATAATGCCATAAAAAATTATGACTAAGGCAGAAGTCAAAAGCTAAGAGACTTATGATTCCTTAGATTTACATTTATTCTTTACATCCATAGGTAGATCTACCCACCAACTCTTGAAGTAGCTTTTTCATCTACCATGAAATGACAGCTAGAGTAGCTTTCTCTAGCTTTCAAGTCTTCTGTAAAATATAAGCATTGACTTTCTCTTCAAACCCCATTTGGAAGTCCCTTTTCTGCAGGGTAAGGGGTCACAGAGTAAGTCCATTTTTTGCAAGTACTGTTCTTCTTTAGAACTCTGAACAGAAAAATATCAATGAAACCATCATTAATACTGTGTGGAAAGAAGATGCAAAACAGGGAGACAAAACAATTTGAACTACATATCCAAACAGATTAGCGTGTCACAGAGACCAAGAAAAATGAAACAAGCTCCCAGCTGGGAAACCTTGTAATTGCAACCAGCCAGAACATTGAAACTGAGATAGCAAAACCACTAACAAGGGAAAAAGAAAATTTAAGAGACAAATAAAGGAAGTATTCTCATATGTACAACATGAGCTCCAGTAAATATGACAAAAATGTTAATCAGTAGCACGATGTCAAGCTGGCACTAAGAAAAAATAAAAGTGATTATTACAATGCAAAGTAAAATAGATACCTTGCAACAGACAGAAATCTTCTTAAAAAAAAAAAAAAAAAAGGAAAGAAGGAAAAAAAGTAAAAGAAAAAAAAAAGGAAGAAGGAAAAATTAAGAATGAAAATGAAAATCAACCAACAAAAGTGCCCAAAGCAACCTGTTACTTAGCTTTCACCCTCAGCAAATGCAATCAGACTAATGGTAACAACACAACAGAATAATTCATATTGCTCCAGGGATTCCGTCAACATGCCTATCTATACTCTCAGCATGTGTGACATTAGGATAATGCAATTTAAAAAAAATAACACCCATTTAAGGAAAATAAAAAAAAGACTATGCTCTATAGTAATTTCTGAACAAGGTCTAATTTGTATCCTAACACTTTTTGTGTAATTAACCAGCCAAAGAATGCTGTGCACCCTGACAATATTTTCCCAAACACCATTGTAACAACTTACTAATACTATTAATATACCATTGTAATTACTTTTAATACTATTAATGTATGGTTTTGGTAAAGTTACAAAAAAAAAATTTTAATTAAAATTCTACTATTAAAAATGTAAGAGATTTATTACACTTCTGAAAAAAATCAGAATGTATTTTCTTAACAAAAGTTTTGTAAGTTAACATTGTCACTGAATGGTTCTAAAAACAGTGCAGACTTTCAGTTTAAGGACACTGGACTATGAACAATTACTTAACCTCTCAGTTATCTCTTCCAAACTATGCATAGCTGGGTCAGAAACACCATGAAAGTTAACAACTCCATTTTCCTCCCTTTTTTTCTTTTTTTTTTTTTTAATTAGGTGTTTATTGATTTAATAAGCATAAAAACATTGGCACTTGCATAATTCTAACTATGCTGCAAAATCTTGCAAAAATTGCAATCCTAAAGCTTAAAGAACAATTGCAACCGTTATTTCATTTTGGTCAAATGTTCATGTGGCCATTAACACATGCCTATTCTGTGATTTGTTTGTATAAATATGCAGCTGATAAATCTGGAAAAGAAAAAGGGAAGTGACTTAGGTCATTATTATTTGAAGCTGTGAAATGACAGTTTTGGAAATGAGACTGTTGGTTAGAATGGACCAAAATCTATGCACTAATGGGGCACCTTAGGGCTCAGTACAAAAGAAAAACAGATTATTTAGAGGTTACTCCATATTTGATAAAGAAAAAGACAAAATGAAGATAAAATCTTTGACACTCCCCCTCCCCAAAAGTCAAATGTTTCAAGTGACAATATGCAAAATATAAGTTTGAGTCAATGAAGATTTTCAGTTGAAATTCTACAGATTTTAAAGTTAATAACCTAACATCAATTTTTATGAAAAGCAACTGAAATAGGATGTTGAAACTTCTCTCTTTGATTTCTTAATCTCTTTGATTTCTTGTAATTCTCAAACATCCTTTTTTTCTGTTATTAAAAGGCTTTTAAACTGTATGTGCATGTGTCTCACTACATTTTTAAGTTCCAAATGACTCACATAAATAATGATTTCTGAAAGATATGAACTGAAATGTTTGCCAGGATAATATTCCTGTGCTTTCTTTGTTTCTAGAAAAATTTGTCTCATTTTGTATTTTTAAAGTATTTAATATTTTCCTAGTTATTTCAGCACCCCATAAACCAGGCTCTTAACCCCAGATAATAATGAAAAAGTAGCTCTTTGCTGGCTTCCATAATAACTAGCTCTCTGGAGGGCTCTATGTGCGCTACCTCATCCAAGAGGTATTGCTGCTGCAATGATGACTTGAAACAGGGGAGCTCTAAATAATGGATTAATATGAGAAGCAACAAAAATGTATCTTTCTGTTAGACTTGTGCTTTCCCATATTGTGTTGGAGCTCTACTCTGTCCTTTGAATGTCTTTCAAAAATACAGTGGAGTATTTCTTCGTCAGGCATCCATATTGCTGATGGCGATATGGGACCACTTCTGAAGATCAGTGAATGTATTCTGTGTCTACTTCACTCTGAAATGATACTTTTCTTCACTATTTATATTAATAAAAATGCTTATTCATGAGTATGTTCTGCATCTCTGTATTGTGTGTTGATGATTTCTTAGGATCTATAGAAAAAAGAAAATAAAAACTATCTGTGAAAAAAAGAAACCCACTTAAGGAAGTAAAAACAATCCATGAAAATGACAGGAACAGTTTCCCTTGTCTTTGGGAAGAATAAAAATGGACTTTAGAAAAATAGACAGCAAATGGGAAAATCTGCAGTGTGAATGGAGACACCTGAAAAGCATGATTATTTTTTTTATTGTATATGCTACTGATTCTATAAACACTGCCCAAATAATCCATTTTAGATATTCCAGAGATACTGTTTTTATGACAGTTTTATGGTATATATATATATATATGTTATGTTTGACTAATAAAATAAGGAACATACCTGGAGGCTCTGTTCAGTGCTAGCTGTAGGGAAAGTCTGTGATACCAGTGATGCAAGATTATATGTTAATGATAATTTAAATATGAGGGTTCTTATATTTCCTTCCATGATATGGCTGGCACTAGACTCAAACCTAATTGAATCCAGGTACATAGTGCCATTTCCCCATTCATTATTGTATTTTTGATAGGTAAACATTCCTGCCTTTTCACTCCATTAAAAACACATTATGTTTTGTAACACTAGATACTGATGCTAGATCTCTCCAAGAAGGCCATTATGTGAATTTTCAGGCTATATGAATACAGTCCCAATAGTACAAAAAGGATATTTATGCAGACATTTGCACTTTGTTTTTCTTGAGCATATGTGGCTCTGTATACATACTTATATAAGGGACTCAGCAGATGCAGAAAGAATTTTTTTTTTTAATGACAACAGACAAGGAATCAGTTGTGCTGCAGTTTGTGCTGCCTATTGCTATTTACAAGAAAACCTACTAGCCCTCAATAATGTGGAAATCTTCTTGAGAAGAGCAGTGCCATAGCAGTTACTGAACCAGAGAAATTCAATTTGCCTACTGTAAAGTCTCTTTTATCTGCCACAGAAACTAATTCAATCCAAAATTACTTACTAGATTCAGCCACACTAGTCAGGGAAGGGCGTCCAGTACCTGTCAGCAGAGAAGGGATCGTAGGTAGGAACTGCCAAAAGCACTTTATGTTGTTACTCTATCCAAGGCCTAGAGTTGGTCTTTTCCTCAGGTTTGGAGTTCGTGTTCAAGACTCTCAGTTCTAGCAGTTTTTCCCCTCACACTTGGAGATTGCCTGAGTGCTGTCTAAACAGCATACCCTCTAAGTTATTTTTGGTGCTAAAACTGATTTTCCATTAATATAAAAGTAGGAAGAGGGTAAATGAAGAATTAAAAATAGAAATAATAATGTGTAGGTGTGGAGTAAGACATTTTGTTCCATTCAGCAGGCCTAAGTTTGCAGACAAAAATAAACAAGTGAACTGTAATATGTACAGATATTTTGAATAGTTTTTCTGGAGTAGTCTGACAGATATATAATGATAATAAATATTACCTTTGGACTTTTTTTTCCCCTTCACATTATGGAGGTAAAAAAATCAGTTCCTAATTTTTGAGCAGACTATTCATATAAACAGTTGAGAATATAGACCCCTGTTATTCTTCAATGGCGTCTGAGTCAGGATAAAATAAATACTAACACGATTTTCTTCTAAAACTTAGATTCAATTCAAATGGTTGTAACTCACTCCCCCAGCTCAACATAACAAAAGGGAAGAAAATAAGATGGAAAAGCTTGTGGGCTGAAATAGGGACAGGCAGAGATAAGTCACAGACAAAACAGACTTGACTTGGAGGAAATTAGATAATATATTACCAATTATAATAGAGTAGGATCATGAGAAAAGAGACAAAGGTAACACACCTTCCCCCTATCACATCCAGCTTTACTCTATTCCCAAGTCCCCTGCCTCCTGTCCCTCAGACAAGTCGTGCAGAGGGATGGGAAATACAGGGTGTGGTCAGTCCATAACAGCTCCTCTCTTCTGCTTCTTCATCCTCACACTATCCTCTTACTTTTCCAGGGGTCCTTTCCACATACTGTCGTCCTTCAGGATAAACCCATTCCAGCATGAGCTTTCCATGGGCTTCAGTTCCTTCAGGAGATATTCATGCATTGAGTCCTGCATGAGCTTCAACATGGATGTCTGCCCTATTATGGTCTGCTCCATAGGCAGTAGAGAAATAGCTCTTGATTTCTCTCCCCTGGGTTGCATGGAAATCTCTGCTATGGTACCTGGAGCACCCTCCATGGACTCATCTGTGTCCTGTGGTGGGTCCACAGGATCTGGCTGTGTTCTCACAGGACAGTCCTCGTTCTCACACTGCTGCCAGTGCCTTGCACTGACACCCAGTGCAGCTATTAATACATTAATACTCTAGAGTTTGTATGCAAAACTGTAACTGGACTTGTGTTCATTGGAAGTTAAGGCTCTGCTGTATTTGACAAGTACACAGATGAGAAAGAAGCTTCCAGGGAAAATATGAATTCATAGAGGAAAACCATTACAGAATATTTTCAACCTTGGTGCAACTAGAGGGTCTTCTGAGAAAAAATGCTCTCATGTGATTGCTGCCAGACCTCTATGTCAGAGTAGCTGGGGTCAGTTTGTGTGGGTCTGATCTTGATTTCACTGAACAGGTGAAGCTCCCACACTCATCTGGGATGTCACTGAAATGGGAGATCACTTTTTTTGCTCTGAAGCTGCAGTGATTCACTATCACAGGAGTTCACTTTTGCTGTTTAAATCACCTGGTACAGGTTTTCTTTCCATTCTGTGTGAGTGAGAAATGTAACAACAAAGGCTTACCTGTCAGTCTTCAATTAAACACCAAATATATGTTTCAGGTTGATGAAAATTTAATTTAACATATAGATAGAAATAATTTTCCCTAATATAATGCATGAGTGGAATGATATTGAATTGCAGCTAATTTAAAATTCGTGGTCTTTGTATGTTTTGAAAATATAGAGTTTTTTGTTTATGTAGTTTTAATGTATTTACTATAATGTATTTCACCAATTAGCCTTTTCCATTTGTTATCAAAATGGCTTTGAAGTTTCAGGGGGTCCTAGACCCCATGCTAAACTTGCACAATTAAATACATAAAACACTTCTTGCTACAATCTTGCTGGTCATTGCCCTCTTCCACTTAACCTTAAAATGTGCTCACAGTGAGTCTTTTGAAAAACATCTTGATACCATTTTATGCACTAAAGCATTTTATGCTTTACCATTTCAGAAAGGTCAGTTGAGATGAGGGGTACAGACCTATTTTTCTTTATTTTTCCTTCTGGCATTTTACATTATTTATTTTATTGTTCCTATGTGGTTCTATTTATTTTATTTGGGCACTTTTTTCCTAGTAAACACAACTGCACCACAGAGGAATTAGGTCGAGTTTACTCTATGCTAGAAACTATCTTCAAAACATTGTATTTTCTTTCAGAAATTAATCTAATAGGTTATTTCTATGGTGACTACTTTTACTATTCTTAACCATAAATGTCAGAATGTTGTTACAACAAATATACTTATCAAAGAGATATCAGTCTTGCCATACCTTTCTCTTTGGATTATGCAAAAAAATGTGTGTCTCCCAAGAACATCTTCCAGTTACTTTTTTTTTCTGTGAACACTCTTAATTGTGTGAGGAAAATACTTTCTAAAACACATGTAATTCTTGCTACTGAATATTTCCATTTGGTTTACTATACATGTTTAATGCCAGAGAATGTGATTTACAGCCTTGGGTAACAATGACTTTCAGCCTGAAATACTAATATTTCTTTTGAACTTTTAAGGTATAACTCTTGATAACAGGAAAGACTGTTAAGTGAGATGAATTTGTAGGAAAGAATGCTATCAAAGAGAAGACAGTTTGTGACACTAGGATTTTAATTGCTAAGATCTCTGCACACAGGTATCATGTTATCAAACTTTATAACAAACAAGAGAGAATGTTGAAACCTTTCTCTAAACCAGAAGTTGAAATAGAACTCTTCACATCTGTTTGTCAAATACACTATTGAAATGGATTAAAAACCAGAAAAAAAATCTGATGGCAGATCCTAGAGCTGGTGCTAATTGAGGCATTGACAACACAGCTGAAAAAGGACATCCTTAGAAAGCAATGAAGACAGAAAAACATCCTTATTTTCTGAAGTGGTCATGTTGCCTCATATGGGACCTTACCTGGGGTCTCCTGTTTCTCTTGAAGTCTCATCTCAGCTGAGCTTGAACTAAGCAGTGAATGAACTTTCAGAAAGTAAAAGAAAGATCTGAAGCCTTCTTCACCCAGTACAGCTAAAGGAGTCTAGGAAAACATTTCTCCGAGGCTGAAAAGAGTTTAAAGAAATAAAAAAGAACAGACATAAGCACTTTATTGCATGAAAAATAAATATCATCATTGTGGTAGTAGAAAAGCTCTTTCAGCCATCAATAAATGTAAAATAAAATAATAAAAGACAGTTCAAAGTTTTGGGAACTTGACCAAATATTTTCAGTGAAGAAACAGAACAAGTGCTGGAAAAAAAGGGTAAACATTTAAAAATCTGAATATTAAGTACACTAGTATAAAATATAATATTCAGTTTCTATTCATTTACGTGTATATATAAACTGAGCATTATAAGGGGACTTAAAAGGTGAAGAAAAATGTACCAAGGGTACCAGTAGCAAGACAAGGGCAATGATTTTAAACTGAATTAGGGCATATTCAGATTGGACATAAGGAAATTTTTAAGATAAGAATAGTGACTGACTAACGATTTCAAGACTGAAACAGACTACCCAGAGAAGCTGTAGGTGCTCCATCACTGGAAATGTTGAAGGTCGTATTGGATGGGGCTTTGAGCAACCTGGAAGCACCTAATCCTTGAATTTGACAATTTCTAAATAAAAAAATAATCTTTCTCAATTTCAAAATGGTTGGGGTTTTGCTGTTTGGTTGATTTATTTTTTTTTTCTATTTAAACACTGATCAAAATATTTTTTGAAATTCAAGTAATATTAAAATTTAATAATTGGGCTAAAATTTTCAGATGAAAAACATTTGAGAGAGGGGAATAAGAGGGGTAATTATGCAAGATAAAGAAAGGAAACTTCTTTCACTTCAACTTAACCCAAGTTTAAGTCTTGAAACAGGATCTTGTTATTCACCTACAATTATATTAAAGACTTCTGATAATATGATCAGCACATTGCAGAAGTACTTATTCCCAAAGCAGGGTTAATATACCTGTAATTAGTACCACTCTGACAAGGCTAAAGTGAGAGCTTTGGTCTTTGGTATGAGTTAGGACTATCTCTGTATTAAAATACTAAAGGTCACAAACTGCTGATATCACAGTGACTTCATGATATCATAATTTCTGAGTACAGTTGTCAGATCTTAAATGAGTCATCATTTTTAGTTTTATTTCATTTTATCTGGCATTAGCTGAAATTCATTAAAAATTTTTAAGGAATATTGAAGCAATATTTTCTTGTCTTTTTTTTTTTTTTTCAAATGTGTTTCTTCTTGAACACAAGTATTATTTTGTCTAGCAAACCCCTCAACTCCACTTAAGTATTATTTCAGGGTGATTAGAAAGCAGGATACTGTAAAGACACAACTGGACCATTTTAATATTACATTCATTGCATCATGTGCCAAAGTAATTCAGGTCAGTTTTAGCTGAAAAGGAAACAAACTGAAAGTATAAAGAAATAGTATGACTTAAAAAGAGTTGAACACTTCGCACTGTTTTTTTTATTTGGACTCATTTCCTAGCAAATCAAAGAAGAAAATAAAATACAAAATTCCCTGACATTTCACTCATGAGCCAGTTTCCAGAGGGATAAGATGCTTGTTCCACCATGTATTCTGTTTCTCTGACCTGGGGCTATATTGAAGCCAGGCTTTGTCCAGTTATGTGTAAATTCTTCTCATAAAAAAGTCAGGTTATAAATGCAGATGTCACTATCTGAGTGTTTAATTGGATTTCAGCACAGCAATATATGGGGTTTTTTTCTTCCCTTCCTGACTTTATTTCACATGTAACATTATTTTTTTACAATCTCTTTTATAGTGTGTATTACAAAACCTTGATCAGAAATTCACATTTTAAAAAGTAGTAAATTTTTCTGTAACCTAAGGGTGGCAGCAGCCTAAAAATTTACTCTGTTTCTTCTTTCCTGTCATCATAATTTATGTCCTACCAAAATTACTGGTGGTTTTTTAACACATAGTGATACAAGAATGTGTTCTGATCTCATCCTCTTCCCTGTCTTTTTGGAGTGTAATCTCTGGTAACCAGCATCCTTCATTAACATCAGAATTGAGTATTTAAGTTGCTTTCTCTCCCAGCTGACACTTTCATTGACAGAAAGAGGGAAAGATATAAGTAGTGTAGCAGGTTCTCCTGGTAACAGTTAAGAATGTAATCTGACTTTACATTTGATGGATGGTGATTTGCTTCCCTTGTGGTCCAGGTGCTGTCACCCATTTAAAGCATTTCTAACTAGATAGAGTACATTAAGGACAGTGTACAGAAACTATTTCTTTTTCTTTGCCTTTCTCCATACCTAGTGAATGATGACTTCAGTTCTTCAGCACGTTAAGAGGAAGAAAGAAAAAAAATAGCTTATTCCCTGAGGTAAGTCCTCTGCTTCTGTTTGTGTGTATTTGAAGTTCTTCCACAGAATCCAAGCACAAGAACTTGACAATGGACATTACCCCAAGGGTTACTTCAAGACCAGCCTCGTTATGGGAAGTAATCTTCTTCCCATAAACAAATAAAACAAGAAAATTAAGGGCAAAGGAATGGGATGGGGTGTGAAAGAAAGGTGTAAGTTATCAGTCACTTGTGCTTCCAAAGGGGCACACTGAAGCTGTTGCTTCAGGAAGGAAAGATTCTCACATCCATCTGACCAATGCTGAGGGTGGGGAGGGAGAGGGAACCCCAGAGCAAGAGGCTTTTCCTTTTACCCCTTGCTCCAAGGGGGAGCGTGCCCTCCCACTGGCCCCCCCACCCTGAGCACCTCATGGCCCCCCAGAGAGACCACGGTGCCAGCAGCAGGCAGGTGAGAAGCAGGCAGAGAGAAAGTTTATTGTTCTGGTAACACCTTAAATAGCTCTTGGGGGAATTACAATGTGACCAGTGGGAGTTCAGGAGGTATTACAAACCAAACAATTACAAGACAGTGTTAACAACCAATAGGTGAGCTTCCAGGTATCTCTTAGACATTCCAGAGATACAGTGAGGGATCTTGGGAAGGAGAAGGGTTACACAAAGGGTTACAATCACTATTTTGGAAGCATGGTCACTTTAAACAATCATTACAACTTCAGCATACTTTATATCTTAAAAGCATACTGCAACATCCATCCAATACACCCATACTGTTGAATCCTGTTAAGTGTATTAAAATATGTTATTCTGGATGATCTCAGAACTGAAGTCCTAGCTAATATACTCTTTTTAATTATATGGGCTGGTAACAAAGGTTTGATGGCATCATATGACGTGACTTCTTTGTGTTTCCCTGAACATCTTGTTGCAGATGTTTCATAAATAAGTCCCTACTTGAGGTGTGTTACAATAAAAGATACACCAAAAAGAAAAATAGTCAGGAAAAAAAGGCACAGATTGACTCATTCTATTCTATTCTATTCTATTCTATTCTATTCTATTCTATTCTATTCTATTCTAGTCTAGTCTAGTCTAGTCTAGTCTAGTCTAGTCTAGTCTAGTCTAGTCTACCCTACCCTACCCTACCCTACCCTACCCTACCCTACCCTACCCTACCCTACCCTACCCTATCCTATCCTATCCTATCCTATCCTATCCTATCCTATCCTATCCTATCCTATCCTATCCTATCCTATCCTATCCATTCTTTTCTGTTCAGGATCACATATTTATGTAATTTTACTGTTCTTTTGTAATAGATAGTGATAATAGAAATAGTTATGCCTTACACATAGTTAATACCTGTTTTAATTATTTTTCAATTATTTTTCTAGTTTAGTACACTAGAGAGGGATTTCTCTGAGTTTTCTGATCTATTATTCAGAACTTGAAGTGTGTCATATTACTTTAACATTGATGTATAAATATACATTTTGCAATGTAGACCAGGATCACACCATCTGCCTAAAAAGTTTTGGTGTTTTTGCATCAAAAGTGGAAGGAATAAAGAAAACTGTTTTCATATGAACAACAGAAACAAAATGAGGTAATGTAGAGGGTTTTTTTCTTTTTAAATAAGACCTGTGTGTATTTAAGCATGTAATGAATGCAGTGCTGAGGGCTGTGATTTGGTTTTGTTTGTTTTCTTATTTTTTATTTTGCTTTGTTGTTGCTATACCATTTTTGTGGGAACGGCTTGTCTCTTTAAAAGGTTTTTCATTCTTATCTCAGGAAAAATATGGTATTTTTTTGTGCCTGGAAAAGCAATGAAGTTCATAAAGGCCCTTATACAGTGACAAAAGGCTACAAATGCAGAAAAATCTTATGTAAATGTCCTTACTTAAGTGTAAGAAAACACTTAAGTGTAAGAAAATCCTTACTTAAGTGTAAGAAAACACTCTTTTACTTAGGTCCAGACTATTACTACAGATTCTCTGATAAGTATTTTCAATAGCTATTTTGGTGCAGATCATCTGAAAAAAAAGACTAGCATAAACCACCTAGTCTCTACAGCACTGCCTGGATCCTGAAGTGTCCATTGTATAATGAATACTAGAATCTCTAACCCACCTGTCAGGTTTTTTAGGGAACGGCTTTCTCTGGGTTAAGTTGCAACTCTGTATTATTTGGAAATTATGTATTTGGCACATAAACTTGTCATATGTGGAAGCCAGTAAACAGCTGGCTCTCAGCTCCTGCCTCTCCATGGAAGTTATTACAGAATTACCAGTTCCATTCCCAACTTCCCTTTCCAGCTTCTATTCACTTTGTTGGTTAAAATCTTGCCTACCAAAGCTCACCATAGAAGCCACCTGTTCCTAATTATTCCTTTTGTTTGTGAAAGAATAGCAAAGTTACTAGTCATTTGGACTATTTATATCCAGATTTAAATATGTGCTCACATGTACCGAAACAATCTCCTTTAAAATGCATGATTGTTTTCCTGCAAAATTGTTTCAGAGGGAGTGCGACTTCATTGCAGCCAGGGTTGGGAGGGAAACGCAATGGATTACAATAAAGAGCAAGCTTTTCGCCCTAAATAAACAAGTGGATGATGACACTGCCAGGGAATTGCTCTTTAAACAGCTCGCATATGAAAATGCAAATAATGATTGCAGGCGAGCTTTGCAATCCCTCCCGAAAAGAGAAAACTGCACAACTGCTGAAGTGGTACGCGCTTGCCAGAATGTAGGTTCTGTCAAACACCACGCTAATTCCATTGCAACAGCGTTAGCAGCCCAGCTAAAAGTAAACAATGGGGAAAAGGAAAAGGGCTGCTGTTATCGTTGTGGGTCAACTAACCATCTCATTAAAAATTGCCCTAAAAAACTCCCTGGTATAACATACCACAAATGCAACAAGGGAAAGCAATGGGCTTGTAATTGTAGTCACAAGCTGACCACGGGAACAGCCCTGCGTTCTCGGGAAACTGCAGGCGGGGCGCGAGGTCGTGCGCCCCCTGCAATCAAATAAATTCGGCCCCAAACAATATGCCCGCGATTTGCTCGCAGCCACCACAGGAAGCGCTGGCCTGGACTTGGCCTCCAGAAAGCCAGTAATTATAACATCCACAGAGGTGACTTTAATACCCACTGGGGTATGGGGACCCCTAGGTCCGAGGGTGCACGGCCTCCTAATCAGCCGTTCGTTCCTCAACCACAAGGATGGGTTTGTTTGTTTTATCCGGAGTGATTGACTCGGATTCTCAGTGTGAGATCCAAATAATGGCATGGACACCATTACCACCCTGCTACATACCCGAAGGGCAGAGACTGGCTCAGCTAATACCCTTTCACACCTTATCACCACCTGGGGTGGGGAAGAGAGGCTCCGGGGCTTTTGGAAGCACAGGTCAGCCACAAATACTTTGGTCAGAGACCGTCTCTGCCTCTCAACCTATGCTAGTCTGCCAAATAGACGGGTGCGAATTTAAGGGCTTAGTAGATTCAGGGGCGGATGTTACTATCATAAAGGATACAGAGTGGCCATCTGACTGGGCTATGGTGTTCCCTGCAGCATCTATTCAGGAGGTGGGAGGCATGCAAAAACCCAGACAAAGTACTCATTTACGCATGGTGCTAGGGCCAGAGGGACAGCTAGAATTGCACCCTTCATAGCTCCCATTCCTTGTACCCTGTGGGGAAGGGATGTCTTGGGTCAGTTTGGCACTGTAATACATATCACAACAGATGACAACCAGACAAAAAAAACTCAGATTTTTCACTAAGGGCCATTGATCAGCCGTTCCATGAACTTATCAAACTAACATGCAAAACAGAGGACCCTATTTGGGTCGATCAGTGGCCCTTGAAAAAGGAATGGCTTGTTCAGCTGCAAAACCTAGACCAAGAACAGCTGGATGCGGTCACATAACACCAACTTCTAGCCCATAGAATACCCCGGTGTTCTGTGTCCCCAAGAAAAGTGGCAAGTGGCGACTGCTACAGGATCTTAGAGCAGTCAATGCAGTCATTGAGCCAATGGGGGCACTACAACCAGGACTTCCCTCACCTGCCATGCTTCCTGCAGGATGGCCACTAATGGTAATTGACCTGAAAGACTGTTTTTTCACCATTTTCCTGCATCCAAGTGATGCCCCCCCTTTGCCTTTTCAGTTCCAGCCCTCAATCATGCAGAGCCCATGAAAAGTTATCACTGGGTAGTTCTCCCACAGGGCATGCGGAATAGTCCAACTATTTGCCAGAGAGTGGTTGCCAAAGCCATACGCCCTGTCAGGGAACTCTACCCCTCTGCTGTCATTTATCATTATATGGACGATATCTTAGTAGCTACTGCCCTAAAAACTGATCTACCACCTATTATGACTGCTCTAACCGATGCTTTCCGAGAAGCAGGGTTACAGGTTGCTCCAGAAAAGATCCAGAAGACTCAGCCCTGGGCCTACCTCAGATGGAGAATCATACAGCAGGAAATCGTGCCACAACCATTGACTCTTAAGGTAAAAGACACTTTGACACTACATGACTTGCAGCAGATATTAGGAGCTATTAACTGGCTCAGACCGATTCTAGGGATAACCACAGAGGAACTGCACCCTCTCTTTGAACTACTCAAAGGAGACCCAACTTTAACCTCCACACGGTCTTTGACAGCTGAAGCTAAGAGAGCCCTGAAGGTATGCTCTCAAGCGATTGAGGACAGGCAAGGCAGGCGGCGACACCCTGATCTACACATCCGCCTTGCTCTTGTCTCCAGCAAATTCCAGCCTTTTGCTGTACTGTTTCAATGGGATCAGATGGAATCTGACCCTCTCAGGGTGATAGAATGGTTATTTCTACCTCACACACCACCCAAAACTGTTTGGAACTTTAATGAAATGTTCTCTAAGCTTATCATTAAAGGCAGAACACAGGTATAGGAACTGGAAGGACAGGACTCCGAGATCATCTACATTCCAGCAACAAAGGACAACCTGGACTGGCTACTTGCAGAAGATACTGGATTCCAGACTGCATTAGCAGACTACACTGGTGACATTTCTATTCATTTCCCCAAGCACAGACTCTGGGCTGAAGTGGGGAATCTACCTCTAATGACTGCACGCCACTGCCGGCCACACCCTGTGGAAGGCATCACTGTCTTCACTGATGCATCTGGGCGGTCGCGAAAGGCTGCAGTAACATGGGTAAACTCTATCACTGGACAGTGGGACAAAAAGCTACAAACCATAAACCAAGGTTCTGTACAAATTCTAGAACTTGCTGCAACCTGTATAGCCTTTGAACTGTTTTCTGATCAACCACTTAATGTTATTACTGATTCATGTTATGCTGCGGGTGTGGTTTCACGTCTCAAAGCTTCTTTCCTCCCAGATATTAATAACCCTTGTCTGTTTGCAGAAATACGCGCTATATGGTTCCTTCTGAACCACAGAAAGTTTGATTTTTACATAATGCATGTCTGCTCCCACACAGATTTGCCAGGACCCATAGTGGAAGGTAACCAAAAGGCAGATGCTGCCGCTATGACCATCACAGTACCCAAAGCTCTCGAGCAAGCTAAAATTTCCCACCTGTTTTTCATCAAAATGCACACTCCCTAAAAAGACAATTCCAAATTACAATAAACCAAACTCGAGATATAATCATGTCATGCCCTGACTGTCAACAAATTACCCCTATGCCATCTAAAGAAGGGGTTAATCCCCGAGGTATAAAAGCCAATGAGATTTGGCAAACAGATGTGACACACATAGCTGAATTTGGTAAACTGAAATATGTCCATGTTACAATAGATGCCCCATTCTAAGTACATTAATGCCACTGCACACACAGGAGAGAAAGCAAGAGATGTTATCAAACACTGGCTTAGTTGCTTTGCAGCTTTAGGTATCCCAAAAACCATAAAAACAGACAATGGCCCTGCATACTGTTCTTCAAAGGTTAAAATATTTCTAACAGACTGGGGTATCCTTCATTCCACAGGCATACCACACTCACCCACGGGGCAAGCAATCATGGAAAGGGCACACCGCACAGTGAAGGAAATGCTGCTAAAACAAAAAAGGGGGACTCCATCCTCAGCCCACAGGAACGCCTGTGGAAAGCGACATATGTCATAAATTTCTTAAATTGTGATGGCACAGACTATACTAGGTACGAACGCCAACACACAACCCAAGTACATTCACCTCAGAAACCACTAGTCATGATAAAAGACATAACAGGACAGTGGTCGGGACTAGTGGATCTTGTGACATGGGGGAGAGGGTACGCTTGTGCCTCTGCAGGTACTAAACTGAGGTGGTTTCCTTCCAGGTGTGTAAGGCCATATCTTAAGTCTCTTTTGCAGCAGGAGCAAACAACAGAAATGGCAAGTGAAGAAACTGAAGATAGAGAAACACATGATTAGTCACTCAATATAAAGCCTAGGCTATGTGGCTGAAAAATAAAAACAGAGGTTACAGGTATGAATGTATGAAGAAAGAATGGAGGCGGCTGCCTAAGAATGAGTGAAAGTGATTGTGTGAATGTATGAATGTATGTGAAAAATTGCACTTTATACACAATAGCTAAAGCAAACACACACAACCAAAACTACCTCTGCCACATTGCCTTAATAAAAACCAACTCAGAATATGATGTTCCTTCTTTAAACTTTTCCTTGTGTTTTAATAGAATTAGTTTCCCCAGTTATGTGTAAACCCTCAGATAATAAAGTTCATTATTGTTCTACCCAATTACATAAAACCCTTAGGTAAATAAGGTTTTTTGATTAATAAAGTTTTGTTATTACGTAGAACTTTAGGGTTATAAGGTTTAACTAAGGAATAAGCTTATTATGTTAAATAGTTAAGTTTTACACTGTTTTTTAAACTTGCACTGTTCTGTATTTTGTTATTAATAAAGACAGGGGAGATGTGGGGTCTGGCTATCCGGGTGCCACAGGGACTTCTGGGAGTTGTAGTCCTAAGTCTCTGTTACACATGCTCAGATGGATGCTTGTATGGGATTGGCTGACATGGTCACATGTTGTGACGTGTCAGCATTTGAAATGGCTATATAGTTGGGGACCCTGGGAATAAAGTTCTTCTTGTTACACACCGCGTTGGTGGTCTTACTGGTCCTTTAGGACTTGCCAGTTATTATATAACTGCTACATGAGGGCACACCCTCCTGGGAAATGGGAAACCGGAAATGTCTTTCCCTCCCCCGCACACACTGAGAAAGGGAAGAGAGAGAAGAGAGAGAAGCAACAAAAAAAGTCCTCCCCAATGGGAACTCCGTCTTGCTGGCCAAATCACACGGTATAGTTTTTCCCTTTCTCTTTGAAGTGCACAAGTGCTGCTTCTAAGAAAGAAACAAATGGGAATGGGGAAGGGGAAAAATCCTCACGAAACTGTTCCTCTCCAATAAAAATCCAAGCAAAATCCACAGCTGACAGCCAGACTGAGAACAAAACCCATTCCAAGTTCCTACTCCAACCTTGTTCCAGCTTCAGTAGCTACCTGAACTCCTCCCTCTCTGTTTCCCAGGAGACAAGAGGAAAAAAAAAAAAAACAAAAGCAAGATCTTCTCACCCTTCCCAAAAACAAGATTCTGAAGGCCATTAACTAGGAATGTGACCTTACCAGCTGCTTCTCTTGCGTTTCTTGACTGCCTATTTAAACATCCCCTCCACACAGTGGGTGGGGGAACGGAAAAATTCCTACTTAGTTTCTAAGAACCAGCAAACCCATGGCACTCATCTTGTTGAACTGATTTATTCTTGGATTACTGATACAGGTGTGAGATTAGTAGATATTAAATTACAGTTATTCATTATTGGAGGAGGTTCTTGTAAAGAATTTATCTTTCTTCATTAGGTGGAAAATACAGTTTCACCATGTGCTTCTTTTAGTGGGAGTCCTGCCATCTGGTAGAGACATTTCTCATTTCTGTCTGCACTTGAGGCTGCCTATGAAAGATCTTTTTGCTTGGAAAAGTCAGTAATACTGTAGCTCCTTTTTTTTTTTTAGTATTATTGGCAGTTTTACCTCAGCAAAACAAATGAAGTTGTCTCAAGATTTGTATTCTACTCAATATTTGGTAATATTTTCTATAGGAAATTGATAACAAACAAAGAAAGGAAAGTATCCAAATTCAAAGCTTACCACCACACAATGCAGCAAACTTATTCAGCAATAAACCATTTATGAGTACCATTGAAGTGGGCCTAGTCATATAGGTCTGGGAATAGAAACTACAAAAGATTTGCCCTTGTAGAATGGGACCTCTAAGTATATGTAATGAATGCACACGCATGCTCATCCCTTATTAATCCACAGATTTTAAGAATCTGTCAGAATAATCTCTCCTCCCATCACAACAGCTAAATTACTTTTCATAAGCTTTTAAAAATTAAAAAAAAAAAAATTGAGATTAATGTGGTCTGTACTTAAGTATTTGCATGATTATTTGATCAATCTCCCTCTGAGAATGAATATTACAGAATATTTAAAAAATTATTTTATAGTAAATGAAATGCCAGAAAGGATATATTATATAAGTTGTACCCCCTAAAATCATAATGCTGATTTATTGCTATGATCTACTATTTAAAGCATGAATGAGAATTATTAAACTCTTGTTTTAAAAGGAATTTTTATATTATTAACAGATGCATTCTGGCTGAGTCGTCTTACTCTATCAAGAAACATGAATCTTATTTCATCATATCTTTATTAATTATGCATCTATTGGGATTCAAAGGCGGGTCTGCTGTAGGCTGAGACCTTAACTTTTGACTCATATTCTCATCAACTCCATACTTGGTTCTGGACACTTTGTCTTCAATGACCCAGTTATTATTATTACCCTTTGTCCTTTGTCAATTGAGACCAGTCTGCTTCCCTGAGTGTATATAATGTCTTTCTCCTCCTATCACTTTTGTTTCAATAAAAAATACATTTTTCAAAAGTGGGAGGACACTCTTTTTCCTGTCTCATTTTTCAACAGTAGAATCACAGCATTTCAATTTTTTAAGTAAACAAAAAGTCCTATTTTTCATACTGACAGCAAAGAGCAGTGATGTATGAACCTGTAACTCTTATAATGACTTATCCATGATAATGCTTGAAGGAGCCTCCATATATTTTTAAAGAAAGTCAAAATAATTTGTTTTGGCAATGCATAGAAATCCTCATTTTTCAAGCTGTAATATGCTTGGTTTCAATTTTTATGATGTGGATCCATTCTAACAGATTAGAATTATTTTGTAAAATCAGTGAGAATTAGGTGAAATAGTTTTAAAATATTAACAGTACTATCCTCTTCATTTTACTTTGGGTAATGTTTTCCATCCCAAAGTAGGGGGTTTTTTTTTGCTGCAAATTGCAGCTTTTAAGGTAACTTTACAGTGCTGTTGAATTTGTTTACCAAGCCTAAGTTGTGAGTCATATTCTTAAGAAAGGTTCTCATCTTTACATACTCATTAACACACTGTTGAAAAACTTAATGGTATCTGCCTCAAAGTTCAAGTTTATTATTTAAATACTTCACTCTCATTATGTCTCTTAGGGCATCTCAAGATGATAAGAAGGGGAAAAAATGAAACACTGATTAAATAGACATAAAAATTAAGCTGAAAAGTGCTGGCAGAAAATCTCTGTGGAAGATCAAGTTTGGTTGGTCTATCAGTATCAGTGTTGCCCTCCGTCCATGGTGGCCTGTCATGGTTTTGCCCTGGGTCAATTTGCTTTCACATCCCCCACACAATTACTATTAGTTGAGAGAAGGTTTATGCAGATGAAAGAAACTGGATTTGGGGAAAATAATATGAGCATTTATTACCAATAAAACAAAAAACTACTAAAGAACTACATCTGCAATAATTCTACTTAAGTAAAAGTATTAAGTATTTACAGAAATACTCCTCCCCCTTTTTATATCAGTCCAAGGAGGAGAAGCAGTCCTTTTCTCCATTTTCAGAGTTCCAGGTTTCCTCAATAACTCTGCAGCACTCTTGTCGCAGCTGGAACTCTTTTTTTTCTTTTTCTTTTTCTGTGTCAGCCTCCAGGGCTGGGCCTACCCCCCTCATGGGCTAAGACCAGAGGCTAGGGGGTTACTCAGGTAATAATTAGAAATAGGTAGATCTTTCTAAAATAGGTAGAATATGTGTCTAGTTTTTACAGTGGGCTGTATATTGAACATTTCTGATGGACACTGTGAATGACTGGCTGTTCTTTCAGACTCTTAAGAGAGAAATGAGCACCTCAGTCAATGTAAATTCTTGCTCAGGTGATCTTGTGGGAGACAAGGCAAGTCAATAAAACACCATCCCTCTTAAGAGGGAAAGCTAGCCAATGGGGCAGGAAGGCACAAGATCATTGACCAGCTGTTCATTCCTGCATCCCATGTGAGCATATAGATGTAAAACAAAGCCAAGCTTAAAAATATCAGTTCCAAAATTATGGGAATAATTTTGAGACTAATTATTTTTTCTCCACAGCTTTGTTTATAGTAATTAAGTAGATTATAAGGTTAAAGAAACATACTTTTACTATTGTTGATCTGTTAGTCAATACACATTAAGTTGAATTGTGCATTAACAAAGACTTAAATACAAAATATAAGGCAGGTGAAAACTGTTTCCCATGCCTTTCTCCTGTCACACCATGTTGAGGCATGAAAACCTTTGTCCAAAGACATTTTAAGAAAATTTGCTTCTGACAAAACCAACCCCAAGTTAAACACCCACAGTTATCTTGGGTTTTGGCTAAAGATTAAATATCTAACCATTCTTAGGAGGTTAGCTGATCGCTAAGGGGATTAAATTAGGAGGGTTTTTTTGAGATATGTTTGGAAGAAGGTCTTCCTTGAAATTCTGAAACCTATCCCAAGTATATTTTGTGTTACTAGAAAAATGGGATAAATTACTTAAACCTGGAAAGGTGGTCAAAAGTGAAAGGACAGCAAAACAGCTGCCTGACAAGCACTCCACAATACTGAGAGCAGACAGTCATGGTGAGTTCACAGAACATACATGTTGTTTTGTTTAGATGTCAAGGTAAGGAAAAAAAGTTTGAGAAAATTAAACTACATACTACCAAATGGATCAGTGTCACTCAACAGCATGCCATAAACTTTTTACTACTCAGAGCTTGTGGAAACAAACTGAGAAAGAATGAGCATCAATTGTGTTTGTGTGTCAGGGCTTAGAACAGGTCCTTTAAGGCCCAGGAGAAGGGAGCCTTTGCTCTGGAAGATAATCAGGGACAGGTGTTGGGTTTCAAGTCAGAGGCCAGACTCACATTTGGCAGATTCAAAATTCTCATAGGCCATAAGAAAGTGAAGAATTAGTTTAAATTTTCTTTTAGATGCAAAGTCTGAAAGAAGGGGAGGTGCAGAAAATACCTGATGATAATAAAAGTTGAAGGAAATTGCTGGCCTCTTTGAAATGTTTGTGCTTATTTAAGTGAAACTGTCTTCTTCAGGAAAACTGATTGTGAAAACTAGTAAAGAAAGGCTGTATGTTTACGGTTGTGGTCCTGAATGCTATAGTTCTAACATGACAAAACACCTCGAAATGCTATCATATTTAACAGAAAACTGTGGTTTAGTTAAATTCCTCTTCAGCTTTTCTTGAAGTTCCATGAATCTTCATAGGTCCAGAAAGCCTCTGATAAATTTGAGAATGAAAAATTAACAGCAGTACCAAATGCTAGTGCTGTCAATAAATATTTGGCATGTCTGTACATATTTCTTAAAAACTTCATGTAATTTCATTAACAATTTCAGTTGATTAGCATTGCCTTGGCTCACTCAGAAAGAGAGGAAAAAGAAATCAGACAGCATCAAAACATCAAAACAGATATCTTGTAGTACCAAATTACCTTTTCTTGGCAAACTGAGGCCTGCATAACCTTTGAAGGAACTATTATACTTGGACATTCTTCCCTAATCATGAAACAATCATATGTCAAGTGCAAGTGTGACAGAAAGAACTTCAAGAAAGACAGCATTACCAAAACACTAGACCAGAGCTATGCTATTGGAATTCAGAATAACAATAGTGATAAGACAGATCTTTATCCTTTGTGATCACACACTTTCTTAAGTGGTAACTTACTTACCAAGAGAGCATTAGACCCAGTAAAACTATTTGTTACCCAATAAGAACAGCAAGAAGTTTTCAATTCATCTGGATCATCCTTAACAAACTGTTTTTGTGATTAAAAAAAATGCATAAGGTAAGTTCAGTTTTCTCTGTGCTTTTAACTAGTTAAAACAAGAGGAGCAGAAAGAACTCAAAAAGTAAGAACATGTTCAAGATATCATGTTTATGAAACAATCTTTTTTTTTTTTTTTTTTTTTTTTAAGGGTAGAAACAAATTCCAGACAAATTTCCAGGCAGTGTCCTACTTAATAAGTTTCTGTCATTCACAACGTAGAAGTTCATATTATTTTAATACTGACAGGCTCTAAGTGGAATTACTTGAGACTGGCTGAGAAGACACATATACATCATCATCATCATCATCATGGCCGGGCTTCACAAACAAAGATTTGGGAAGGACTCTCTACCCACACCTACTGCAAGCGCACTGATGGCTAAAAAGGCCAATGCGGGGTAGACAAGTCTGGTTGCAGAAGGCGCAGCAGAAAAACTCCCCAGGTGATATCGACAAGACATGATTCTTTCTGTGTTGTCTTTTCTCCTCAAGAATGATTCTACCTGTGTTCTCAAAAGAAGCAGCAGCGTTATAGATGGTGTGTCTCCATGTTTCCTGATTGGAGGCCAGGTTAGATCAATGAGATGATCAATATGGCCAAGGCTGAGGGATTGTTTCAGGGAGTCCTTGTATCTCCTCTTCGGGGCTCCTCTCTTGCGGCAGCCAGTGGCAAGTTCCCCATAGAGCACGATCTTAGGGAGGTGGTAGTCCTGCATCCTGGAGATGTGCCCTGCGCAGCACAGCTGTGTTCTCAGCAGCATGGCCTCAATGCTCGTGACTGCTGCCTGTTCAAGGACAGACGTGTTGGTCACATAGTCAGTCCAGTGGATGTTTAGGATTGTATGGAGGCAGCGCTGATGGAAGCGTTCTAAGAGACACAAGTGGTGGCAGTAAATGACCCATGATTAGACCCATATAAAAGAGTAGACAGTACAATGGCTCTGTAAATGCTGATCTTCGTACTTTTCTTCAGGTGTTTGTTTCGCCAAACTCTTTTATGGAGTTTACTGAAAACTCTGTATGCCTTTGCTAACCTGTTGTCTATTTCTGCATCAGTCTTACTGTCCAAGGAGATGATGCTTCCCAAATAATGAAATTGCTGGACTGATTTGAGCTCTGTTTCGCCAATGGTGATATGGGAATGATGGGAGACTTCCTGAGGTGCAGGTTGATAGAAAACTTCTGTTTTCTTCAAGCTGACTTCCAGCCCAAAAAGCTCAGCAACCTCTGCAAAGCAGGATGTTAAACGCTGCAGAGCTGCTTCTGTGTGGGCAACGAGGGTGGTATCATCAGCATAAAGCAGCTCACGGACAAGATGATTTAAGTTCTTATTATGGGCCTTCAGTCGCCTTAGGTTGAATAAGCTCCCATTGGTACAATATCGAATGTAGATACCATTTTCTTCATCGAGGTCTGCTGTGGCCCTTTAGAGCATCATGCTGAAGAAGATTGTGAATAGAGTTGGTGAAAGAATGCAGCCTTGCTTCACACCATTGGCTATTAGAAACGGCTCAGAAAGTGCATCGCCGTATCTGACTTGACCATGCTGGTGCTCATGAAGCGAGATGATCAATTTGAGGAACTCAGGGGAACATCCTAAACATTCCAAAATCTGCCAGAGGTCTTTCCTGCTCATAGTATCAAAAGCTTTATGAGATCAACAAAGGTTACATAGAGTCCTTTGTTCTGTTTCCTACACTTCTCTTGCAAGACGAGAAATGTATACATCACAAACATGCATATTGTGTATCTTCCTTACCATCTCTTTTGTTTTAAAAATACCAAAGAAACACAAAAAAAACAAAGCTGGAAATTACTTCAAAAGACACCCATATGAAAGGTGTATAATGCTTAGCAGTATGAGTGTATTGTCAATATTTGTATCAGGCAGCCTCACTACAAACAATTTAATTTCAATAAAGGAAAAAAAAACCCACCACCACCACGAAAAAAAAAAACCCAAACAGCAACAACAACAAACTACAAAACCAACCAAACGAAAACAGCTAAATAGAAAATTTTTTTACATATACATATTTTCAGCCTCTTTTTTCACTTGAGGTTGAGCTTTTTTGCCCCTTCAATAGCTTTTTTTTTTTTGAGGAATAAAATTTTATGCCTTTTTTATCAGTCTTTTTTTTTTTTTTTTTTAGACAGTAAAAATACTGTGGCAATACCATCTGAGAGCAGTCCTATTGATTACTCCTCTAGCAAGTGTTCATAGCTCCTGTCTCTGAAATTCAGTGTACTTTCATTGATTTCTACCACTATGATACAAAGCATTTTTGCATATCACACAGAGTTAGATTAGCCACAACTAATAGGTTTGGCTAAACAACACAAAAGTATATAGTTTGATATCTAGTATATTTCTGATTTCCCGTGCAGTTCTATCGCTTTCAGTTGCTGTTAAGCATGTGCTATACTATATCTACTAGTAGAAAACTTGTGTTACAAGTTTCATGCTTCATATATAGATACATAAATTGTTCCCAGTATTCTGTATCAAACACTGATTCAAAAGGTAATTAGAATCGTCTGGGCAATAGTGTAGTGATGTTGTCAGGAAGACCAATGGCCATCAAGGAATTCCCATAACAGCTCATGTGGGACAGCCAACGCCTGTGCTGTACCGAGATGTGTGTACATCTTGGCCTTTAGGTCTGTGTTTGCTGTGCAAATCCCTTGGCAGGAGAATAAACTCAGCCAGCATATTGCAAAGGAGGCAGCTGCACTGTCTGTGTGCCAGTGGTGACCTTGCCTTTATCATCAAGGATTCAGAGGATTGTCAATGTGAACAGCTGCTTTTGACTGTAGAATTGACAAATATAGTGGTTTCCTCACAAGAAAATGCTGTAATAACTCAACTGACTTAACAGGTAGAAAGCCCTGCTATGGGTGGGTGCTGGATGCTGGGCTGTGCTTGGGCTGGGTTCCTTTTTGATGTTACTTCATCCAGAGCTCCCAGCATCCAGAGGGATGTGGGCTTATCTATGCTATTCTATTATCTTAATGTTAGCTCAGTAAACAGTATTTTCTACAGTAAAATCAGTTAAACATTAATTTAAATTCCACCTTATGGAGTCTAACTCTTTTTTTATGGGGATCTTGACGGATCAGAACCTCCTGGTGTGAGATACTGGTAAAAACTGAGAGGTGGAAGATGTCAGCTTCAGTCACCTGATACAACTGACACTTCTTAAGTTAAAGTAGACCATCAGTACTTCCTTCCTTAGGAAAAAAAGAAATTATACACTGATCTATTGCAAATGAACTTACGGTCTGTTGAACTGGATTTTTTTCATGTCACTAGAAATGGACATAGGACTATTATGGTAGAGAAAAAAACCTCTGAAATTAAATACAACTTGCAGTAAAAGGACACTTTAGGAGAAGCAATGTTTATTTTAATGTATACATTTCATCTTCATAATCCTTATTTTCAAAAATATTTATCACCAGTAGCTCTGGGAGAAGTCCAAAGAAATGTAGTTATTCATTATTTTGAATTAAAGTCCTTTCTCTTGACTCTATTAATTGCACTGTGAAAATCTATATTCATTCATGAGAGGTTCTTTTAATTTTATGTATCAGAAATCTTTTATAAGCAAGTATAATGTGTTGCATCCAAATCCTTTGCAGTGGAAATGATAAGTAACAAATACTATTGAGATGTTAGTAGAAAGAGCTAATAAAAATGGTGAATTTAATATATCTGTTTTCACCCTCGGGTAAAGACTTATTACAGTATATAATTGCCTTCCAAGACTGGATATTGTAACAGAGATGAACAAAAAGTTGTTTGTATAGAAGTTTTAAGCAACAAACATAATTTGTAAAATTCATCTCACATTCACACATTACTGCTGATAAAGGTCTTTTTGCTCTCATTGCTAGAGCAGACTAGAATAATTGCTAAGTACATTTTTCACCACTTGTAAACAAGTGGTAGTAGAAAAGCTGTATCTGTTTATTCTTTGTGTGCTATTGCTTATTCTTTGTGGAGTCTGCAACTGTGCAAGAAATTCTTTAATTAATCGGACCTAGTCCTTGACTGTGTGTGAGGGGTAATGCTTTATATCACGGTATACAGCAGAACAGAGCAATTACAAACACGCGGTATATTCTCCATTATAGGCCGAGTAAGGGCATCATGTTTAGGAAACTATCAGATCCACCTTGAAAGTCCAGAACCGAATGTCACTGGATATAATATTAAGTTGATGAGGCTCAATTCAAAACTAATGAAAAATGCAATAATGGAAGAGGAAATCATTAAGAATCATTGCCCTGTGGTTATATTGCTCATGTGAGAAATCACACAGGTTGTACAGAGATACTTACCTCATCCTTTGTTGATTTTTTTTTTTTGTTAAGTACATGAAAGATGAAACTGCTGAATTAATTCACAGTATAGCACGGAAATAATCAATATATCAGGTAGCCTGCATTTTTGTCAAAGCAATATAAACTGACTAAAATATGTAAGTTACTGTTTCTGAGAGATTTAAGACACAATTTGCAGCACAGTATTCCAGTATTATTTTTACTGTGGTTTTCTACTCATTAAAATAGTGTAGTCTGTAGCATTTCTTTTTTAAGCTGTTGTTTCAAAAACACAACCACAGTTGCCAGAGTGCATGATTCTAACAGCATCTAGAAGGATGATTTCTTATGATTCATTTCATTTCACGTATTTGAGTACCCTGTAATTTAAATACAGAGACATTCCCCTTCTTGTGCCATTGTGATGCCTGTGGGGTTTAAAGAGTATTATCAAAGATATTCAATTTCTCATCAAAGGAAGAACTTTTTTTCTTGAGTTGATCAAGCTGGACTGGAGGAAAACTTCACTTAGTATACATTGTTTCATCTGCAACGTGGACCCTTTTTGCAATTCTGAGCAACAGCATTGCCAAATGGAACAAATCAGCATGTTTCTTCTCAGTAATGTCAACAAGTGTTGTCTTTGTCTCTAACCTAAAGAAAAATAAGAATTTGAGGGCTGACTTATTAAACAAAAGACATCTGCTTTTTATAGACTTTCTGAGCTTTTGTCTTCAAACTGTTACTTAAAATTAATTGAGGAATTAAGAGATATAATTATTTAGATAACTTTCCTTTAAATAGTCACTGACCTTTTTTGAAGCTTAATTTCTGGTCTCTGAGTGTATAAAAAATATAAAAATTATGGCTTCATTGATAATGATCTCCATATTCTAATGTTTTCTCTCTTTGGTATTTAAAGAATGAGACCCTGAAAGAGGACTTGTCTGCCTCCATTATTGCTTGCATCTCCTATGCTGTACAATGTGGCTACAGAGAGCTAAAACCCACCATATTCTTTTTTAATGGGATTTTAAATTAAACACACATTTTCAAAAGACGAGATCCTTCTATGCATGTAAATCAGTTTCTTGCACATGCATTAGACTTTGTATATACCCGCCTGGCATTTTGCATACATGTACCAGAACTGCTTGCACAGCCATGGCAGAGTTGTCACTGAGATGTTTATTTTTTACTAAATTTTGTCACATGGGTATTTTGAAATACCAAATTAAATAGAAATTCTTGGTCTTTGCAAATGACTGAGAATTTTTGCCTGGTAGTGATGATCCTGTGTAATTACCTAAGAACCTTCATTCAGTGAAATGTACCTGAGTCTGTCAAGCAACACTATTTATTTATTATTTATCTATCAAGAGATTACAAGAAGTAAAAACATAGAATTGCAGCAAGAAGCTTTGACAAAGAAAGATGAACCATTTCTGCTTTTTCTCCTAGCAAAATACTGACCATTTGGTGTTATAGCGTTTTAACCTGAAATCTGTAAAAGGTTTGACCATTATGGGTCCAAGTTAAAGACAGATTATACTTTAGATTAAGTGGATCCAAGCAAGATTCATTCAGTAGTATGTACCTTTACTTTACGACTCTCTGAAATGTGTGATCACTTTAAGGGAAGAGGTCTCCATGGAAGTTTTAGGCTTGAGCAATTATTAAATTAATGGAGTGGTTTTACTTCATTATGAAAGTTTTTTTTATTCCAGTTTGCCACATCTTTATGCTATCTTACAAATTTTAGAAATATATTAATGTTGACTTCTGAACAACATGCTGACTTTCAATTTCATGAATTCATGCCTAACTTAAAATTCAAATTAGAAAAATTGCTGTAACAACCAGATTTTAATTTTATATTAATGCTTAATCTTATAATCTCAGAAAAAAAAGAGATGTCTGATAAAATCAGAAGACAGGATGAGATTTCAAAAATGTTAAGCCTTTGAAATATATGGGTTACTTAGTCGAGTGCAGTATTCCTTAGCCATGCTGTTATTCTTCACCTATTGATTCTTTCTGGTTGTTTTGTAGGAAAGGGAGTTTAGGTTTTTGCTTGGTTGGTTGTTTTTTCCTGGCAAGGCTTAATGGTGAGTGCTGGCAAGTACAGATTAAATTTAAAAAAAAAAAAAAAAATTCAAAAAACCAAAACATAAAACCTGTAGAAAACAGAGAATATTGGTTTAAATGGTTAACAAGACAAAGGATAGACCTGCAATACTTCCACACCTGCAGCTAAATACTTAACATAAATTGAATCTTCATATATATTCTTTATACCTGCTGTGTACATGCTGAGAAGCAGAAGACATTGATATTCTTGCTATTTTTTCACATACTGGTGCAGACTGTTAGATAAACCCTATAATTGATATATTCACTGTGTATTTATTGTTTTTTTCATATTAAAGAATGGAAACCTGTCAATGTTTCTCTTACTTTGCAGGAATTAAAAAGATATTTTTAAAAAAAATGTATTTTAACTTGTTCACTACTGCTTTTAACAAAATTATACTATCAATTCAGGTTTTTTAAGGTCACTGAATATCTAATCTAAGAAACTAGAATCTACTCAGGGTCTATAAAGAAGCTTAAACTATGTGGAAGACATGAGAGATACACAACTCAAGAGCTGAGAGAGAAGAAGTTTTAATTACCAGAAGCCTGTCAGCCTCCATAGTCTTGATAGTTCAAATTTAAATTTCATTCTTGCATCAGGTTCCTTCCTACATATACTGATGTTGAATGCTTTCAGGTAAATGGTACTTTAAGATCAAAAAGGTTAGCTCACAGGAGTTCTTGGGCCTTGCTTCTGTGCAGTGTTGGCAAAACATCAGTGTGAGTTACAAGTATTCACCTACATACTTTATGGAACTGTTTCCTGGGCATTGTGTGGCAGTGTCATAACTCCCACTTGACACAAGATACGCTATGCACTATATGGTACATACCTACACTGCAACTTGAACAAACACAAGACTCATAGTTCCAGTATGGAAGAAACAACGTTTGCTCATAAATATTCCACATGTTCACATGTTGAGGTAAGGGAAGGAAAATCACTTTTTGTTAGCCTTATTAATTAGTTATAAAATAATAAGGGAGAATAACAGCTTTTAGACCTAATTTTCTTTTTGTTATATCTCTATGTCCTTAGGGAGATAGAAACACATCAACCCAGCATTAGTGTCTTGCCTTTCAGAGTAATTCCAGTAAGGTAAATGTTTTGTCTTTTTGCCTTCTACCCATCTTCTTTGCCATCAGACATTTAATGGGAGTTCTTGATAAACCCTTGTCTATTTTTTATTGATTTTGTTCATAATAGTGGTTTTGTTTTATTGTTTGATTTTTTTTTTCTTGAGCAGATATATTCTGTAAATAACCAAAATATCAACACTTCCTGTTTGAACATGTATTGTCTTATGGTACGGATAAAGAAAATTAACTTTTCCTACCAAGAATTAAAAGATTAAAAAAAAAAAAAAAAAAA
>NW_020955211.1:1866449-1872052 GCF_003031625.1 Empidonax traillii
TTTTTTTTTTGAATGCAGAGAGGACAGCATTGAAGGCATTGCATTTGTTAAAAGAAACTTAATGTCCTTTCCTTTTTGCCCCTTTTACTCATGAAAGCTCTTAAAAACTTAATTTTGGTTGACTGTAACAAGTTTAGTATTATAGTGTCCAGCATTATACATTTTGTTCTTATGACTAGTTGTATTTATATTTTCGGAAAAATCTAGAAAGTTAGCCACATCAAGCATATCTCTAGCATAGCACTCAAGTATAATTATGTAGAATCAGACAAGGACTAAGATAACTTTTTCCTTTCGATTACAAGAAAAATGATCAAAACATCTTTTAGTGTCTCAAGATGAAGCAGAAATCCTCAACTATTTAAATTATTCTCAACTCAGACCTGCTTAATAAACTACTTTAAAAATACCCTCACTCACCATGAGCATTGGTCTGTCTTCCATAATGAGTTTTTTTGCAATTCAAGGATTTAGATTCACGTAAAAAAAATGTTTCAAGATAGGATATACAGACTGTCTCACTATCATAGTTGTGCCAAGCATGGAAGATCAAGTTGCACTCCAAGTTTTGTTCTGTCACCAACATCTGAATTATAACTGCAAATCTTTATGGCTGAATGGTTCTAAATGAAGCAATCAGAATGGAAATATTGTTCTTAGAAGTTTTGACCACCTAGCTGGACACACAAATCAAGCAAAATCCTGGTAAGTAAAATAAAAGAAGTAATAACCTGAAGGAAAAGGAAGACAGTATTTGAGTGCTTCAATAGCTCATTCCTTAAATATCTTCTATGAAAGCAAAGAAGCTCATTGGGGGTTACCTGTTCCCAGAATAAAAAATTACACCTGTTTGGGTTCTCAGGAGCAAGACTCCCTGTAAAATAGTGCATTAGTCTGTTTTTCTGATAAAAGTCAGGTAACAATTCCAAAAAGCCAGTGTGAGTTGAGTGGTCATTTCATTATTGAAAAAAAGGATTGGACCGCTCTCGGGGAAAGGCAGCTCCACAATATGATTCCCTGCAATATGGTGTTGCTGCCCACTGCCTTCTAGTGATCTGGGTCAGGTCTCTGAGCCAAAAGAAAGCTCCAACTCTCCCCAGACTCTTCAGTGCCCACCTTACTTAAAGCAAACAAATCTTAGTACCAGCCAAGAAAAAGGAAGAAAGAGAAACAGGCCTATTGCTTCGGGTGGCAGCCAGCTTGTGGATCAGGTTACATGAGAAGAGAATTCTTTCCACTAAAACAGATTGAATTCAGTATTCAAATACTGTGCATATTACTTCAACTTCTTTTTATTCGTTTACCAACAAAACAAAAAAATTGATCAAAACATTTGCAAAAAGTAAGAGCCGTATGTCACAAATTCAGTCTGTATAGTAGATGAGTTATTGATGCAGGCTGTTAATCTTTTTTTAAAAAGAGAATTGTGAAAATCCGTCCCAAAAATGGCATATTGTTTGTATATGATTCCAGTACATATGTGCAAAAAGAGTTGGACAGGATTATGTTCACATTCATGACAGTAGAAAAAAGACTAAACCTCTTAAGTACAAAATTCCATTCAACTATACGGAGCTACTAATGACAGAAATAGCATGGAATAGTGGATTTCTTATGAAAGTAACCATATAGAACTACTGTATACGTAACTTACAAAGGATAATTAGATTGTTCTTATATACTGTAAACATGTGGTAGATTTTTGCTGTTATAAAGATACATTCACGAATAAAAAGTTTCATCTATATATGTGTGTATATAAATGTATATCAAAGAACTTGTTGGCCCATGCAACTCTGGAGAAATCAGACCACTCTGAAATTAACAGAAGAATTTCCATTTGGTTTGAGCCTCCATATTTTTTTCCTCTGTCCTACGCTCACCTTTGTGTCCTAGAGATCTCCTAATCTTTGACCATTCATTTCAGAACTATTCAAGCAAGTATAAGTTATCTTCACACAGTGTAGCCTGAGAATGGACAGTAGGAGAAAGCAACAATGTTCCTTCATGGCAGAGCTGCAGGCTCTGCAGCCAGACTGTCAGTCAAGGCAGATCTGCCAGGTAGCCCAACCACACCATACCCCTGCAGCCTGTGGTTTTTACTGCCTCACTCACTCTGGCCTGGAAGGCACTGAGCCAATATCCTCCCCGGGAGGGCAAACTCTATAAATACCCAGTGCTCCATGCGGTCTCCTCCTCTCTTCTCCCTCTCCAGCCAGCACCATGTGGATAACTGAATCTTGCCAGTAACTATTTTCTTTCTCTCCTTTCTCTCCCTTTCCTTCTCTTTCTTCTCTCTTTTTTACCCCTTTTAAGCTGTTTTCTTCTGTTACTCTTTTCCCTCTCTTGTGGGTAACTTAAAATCAATGAACTGTGTTTTACTAAAGCTGGTATATGGATTGTTTTAGTGGGTGTTCCTGTGGAATGAGTCTTTGTGCTGAGTGCTTTAGTGAAATGCTTTTCTTCTTTCTTATATTTTACTCCTGTAAAAACGTTTTGCCAAAATAATCTTATTTTTCTCACTAAATTAAAAAGAATTTCTCTTATAGAAGAGTGTGTGACTCCTTCTGCAGACAGTAATTAGAGGTTATAATGAACCAAAAGGCTTTTAAAAACTCTTAAATAAAAAATGTAACCACTCTGAGCACATTATAGCTTAATCCAGAAAGCAACAGTATCATCTGCATATTTGCTAATAGTGGACTCAATCCCTTCATCCAGATCATCAGTAAAGATATCAAATAAAATTGGGTCCAACACTGATCCCTGGGGGACACCACTGGTGACCGGCTGCCAGCTGGATGCAGCCCCGTTCACCAGCACTCTCTGGGTCTGACCATCAGCCAGTTCTTCACTCAGCACAGAATGCCCCTGTCCAAGCCGTGGGCTGCCAGCTTTTTCAGGACTATGCTGTGGGAGACAGTGTCAAAGGCTTTGCTGCAGTTCAGATAGACACATCCACAGCCTTTCCCTCATCCACCAGGTGGGTCACCTGATCATAAAAGGAGATCAGGTTGGTCAGACAGGACCTGCCCTTCCTAAACCCACCCTGGCTGGGTCTGACTCCTTGTCCATCCTGTAGGTGCCATGTGATTGCACTTCGGATGATTTGCTCCATAGCCTTGCCAGGCACTCAGGTCAGGCTGACAGGCCTGGAGTTTCCCAAATCCTCCTTCCAGCCCTTTTTGTAGATGGGTGTAACATTCACCAACTTCCAATAGTCTGGGACCTCCCCAGAGAGCCAGGACTGTTGGTAAATGATGGAGAGCGGCTTGGCAAGCTCTTCTGCCAGCTCCCTCATATAAAGCTATTCAAGACAGGCAGCCATATATGTCTTATTCTACACTATGATGAGAAATAATGACTATCAAATTCCTCATGTTTCTTTTCTTTTCCAAAATGTAAATAAAGTGGTAGTTAGAGACAAAGATCACTTTTTTGAAAGCCTCTGTAGTAAGACACACCTTTTCTCTCTCAGTTACTGCCCTGAACCAGCAAATACCATTATGAACGATAAGTGGCCTAAGACAGCATTAGATGTTCAAAATAGATTCACAGTACTGGTGTTAAGTACCTCCACAACTTGTTTGTATAAAAATTTCAACATGAAGGTATTAATTTTCATACACTTTTGTTTCAACAACCAGAAGAATCAGCATTCAAGTACAGAGTATCAGTCCTTGAAATGAGCAATTTCTGTTTCTAGAAGGTTGCACAAACTAGTAAAATTAATCTTGTGTACTATGTTATACACAGTTCTTTTTGAATTCCATTCTTACTCCACAAAAAGGCTCTACGTTTATATAATTTTGCATGCAGGTTAATGATTTGAGAAAAAATAGTTCTTGAGAAAAATGAGGGAAATTATAGGATGAAAACAAAATCTATTGTTATTTTTCAGTTATATTTAAATGCTAAAATAGATAATATCTCTGACTTTACAAAACAGTGTAGTTTATTTTTGAGACTTTATCTTAGCAATGCAATATTCCAAGTACAAAACAAAATCAATTATCTTCCATGATGGCTCAGCTATTTTAATGTCAAAACTACTAGACAAGGGATCGCTTGTGTTCCCTTTCTCAAAGATGTGAAAATAACAAGTATGGCATCCTGTTCTCAAAAAAATGTAAGAAATAGATACAAGTCTAACTTTTCAGTGAACTGGAAAACTATTTCATAAAAAGACATAACTTTCCACTATATAGACTGAATTTTATTTTGAAGGAGATTTATATATGCTCTTATGTTAAAAAAAAAAAAAGTGAAATTAAAAATCTTGTCAGAAAATTAATTCCAGATAGTTCCTAATTATTTTTAAAATAAAAAGAAAATCTGAACTTTTTTTATTTATATATACCTTATATGAACTCCACTTTAGGGTTAACAGCTGAAATTAACGCATGGGATAGCTTCCTATTGGAAAACACCTCTAAAATAAAAACACATTTGAAGTATTTCTAAAGGGCATATTATAAACAAGTGTTCCTTATATGGTATGAGATGTCCTACACTTTACCAGAATCTTCTAAAAATTATAACTGTGCATATGTGTTACCCAGAAGGTCTGAGGAATGGTAGAATGCTGCTAGTTCAGGAAATGAAACTATTTGAAATAGATATGCATTCAAGCCAACAGCAATTTGGTATTCTATTAACTCTGTCCTTATCAAGCTCTTGTGATCACATGCTAGCAGGGACAGCTAACACTGTCCATCTTCCAGTTCTCCATACTCATTATCTGGGGGTGTCACAGAGGTAATAGACTCTCATCTTGCAATTGCCTGGGGCAAAAGTTCAGTGCATTGAAATGTACACATCACCCAAGGAAGTTACACACTTCTTGAGGCTTCAAGGCTTCAGCTCTGCCAAAATCTGCAGGACTTGGTGTGAGTTTTTACAGCTAAGTGCAATGAGTACATTGGTTCACTTTGTATCATTAGGATGTGATTCTCTTCCCTGGGAATTATTACCTTAGCAAAGTCCTAAATCTGCAGAAAGAGTTGAATGCAGTATCTATGGATTGCCATTACAAAATTAGGAGGTTTGTTTTTTTTTTCAGATGATCCTGTGTACTTATCCCTAGAATCAATACTTTTAGGCACTGGGATTTCTTTTTCCCTGCCTAGTAAATTTCATTCCAAAAAATATGGGATACATCTTTCTTTCTGGTACCTTGTCCATTTCTCATATATGTCTAAAACATGTAGAGACAAAGAAAGAATAAAAATATGGAAAATCAGAAGAATTAGAGCATTTTAGTTTAGGTTCTGTCTAAATTTCATGACAGATATTGATAGACTTCTGTTCAGCAGCAACTAAAGTCATGTTCCAAAAAACTGAGATTAAGAAATTAAAATCTATGGTATTTTTTTGATACCACAGGAAAAATGTAATGGCATTAGAGTAAATTCCAAGAAACCAAACATAAATGCACACCCCCACACACACTCCACAAAAAAAAAAAAAAAAAAAAAAAAAAAAAAAAAAAAAAAAAAAAAAAAAAAAAAAAAAAAAAAAAAAAAAAAAAAAAAAAAAAAAAAAAAAAAAAAAAAAAAAAAAAAAAAAAAAAAAAAAAAAAAAAAAAAAAAAAAAAAAAAAAA
>NW_020955211.1:1872151-1877958 GCF_003031625.1 Empidonax traillii
AACCAAATCTTAGTCATGGGGTTTAACAGAAGTCGCTGATATTTCAGCAGGCTGAGGAAATTATGCAGTTACACCAAGCAAAGTCATTAGCTCTACAAATGCAACAGATTCCAGTGCAAATCACTATGGACATGATTTTAAAGGAATGTTCTGAGAATTAAAGTTCAAAACAGTTCAAAACCTGATTGCAACAAATGAGATAATAATATTGCAATAGCCACCTTTTGCGGAATGAAAAGTTACCCTTTTGTTTTAAAACCTAATAAAAAAGAAATAATCATTATATTGAATCTACACACAAAGACACGTATAAAATGCCAACCTTTCCTGATAAAATGCGTATATTTCTTGATGAAATGTATATATTGCTGTTGTAATGTGTTAATTTTTAAAAGTACATTCATTTTGATTTATTAATTACACAGAAATTTAAGCAAAAAAAAAATAGTTGACCTGTGATAACTAATAAAACCCAGAAAAGTAAGTGTCTGTATTAAAAAGGACTAATCATAGATTCATAAAGTGATTCATGTCAGACCATTCTGTTTTCACTGTCATTTCAGAGGATGTGAACTCTTAATTTGACCATATATAAAGTCAGGCATATTGCCTGCAGTGAAGTTTCACATATGCTTAGTCATGGTCACAGTTGGCACTACAGAAAAGTAAGGATTAAAAATGGAGCAAAAAAGTCATTGCTGAAGGATAAGAAGCTAAAAAAGGAAAACAAAAAAACCCCACCTAACAATTCCAGTGCAGAAACTGAGAAGCTAAAAAAAATGTGTTGGTAAAAAAGAAATATGATATAAGCCAACATATGGCAGAAATCAGTGAAACCTCCGCCAAATAGGAAAACATGTTTAAGCCACAGGTTATCAAATAAATGCAGATACAGCAAAATGAAACACCAGAGGAAAACAAAAGTATGATCGAGGCAAAGGAAGTTTAGCCTGTATGCACAGAGAGATAAAAGCTATGGAACAAAATAAAATTAAATTAAATGATCCTCCTCCTGCTCAGACTTGTGTGTTCTGTGCCTTGAAGGTATGTATTAAAAGACCATACAGTCGAGAATGAAACCACATGTAGCCACATAATTTTATTTATTTATTTTTGTTTCAATTTCCCAAAAAAGAGGGAAGGGGAAGCTAAAACTCAGGTCCCACATTGTAAGTTGCCTCAGGTAGTTTTTGGAATATGGTTTATGTTACATGAAAGAAAATTATAAAATTGAAGCTAACATGACAAAACTTAAACCTTTGACAAAACGTTATAAAGAATTAATTTTCCTTCCCCTTGTCTCAGCATCACCTTCCCACCCATCTCTACACTAAAAATGAACAAATTCATGTTATTTTTGTACCATGAAAAGGATATTGAGTCAGCAAATTATCTACAATCCTTTAAATATGAAATGGCTTTGACTATCTTTGTAGGAAAGAGTAGTGGTAATTCAAATAGGGCTCTCTAAGGCTACTTAGCTTTCTTTTCCTCTGAATAACACCCTATGTTCTAGCTGGCAAACAAGAGACAGCAATGAAAATCACTAAGTATTAACATCATGTACTCATGGCAGGAAATTGCATTTATCAAGTTGGCCGCTACATTTACATTAGGCTCAGCTTTCAGATAGGCCTGAGACAAAGTGCCACATTCTCCAGGCACTCCCAGTGTTATTCTCCACAGAGGTTTTCCTTATGCAGTCAGTAGTCTCCATTTCTTAGACCAAACATTCTTGTAGGATGGAACCTTCCTCACATGTCTCCTCCTGTTGTACCTTAACAGACAGAGCAAGTAAAATTCCAAACACCAATATGGAAAGACAAAAGTGTATGTAATCAACACTTGTATTCAAGACTCTCCTTGAATGTTCCTGAAAGTATTATCTACTATACAAACTGAGAGATTTGTTGCTAAAAATTTTTAAATGCTGCACCTAGAATATATTCTCAAATTATATTATAATGTACAGGATAATGGATTTCCACATCTTAAGGAGATGCCACAACTCTGTCTCTGTGACACATTTTTCACTGTTCATTCAGACTGAACAAGCATAAAAGACATAATACAAAAGTTCCTAAACATAAAAATGGGTTTATTTCTTATTGTAAAACTCAAACTATTTCTGCTCTCACAATTACAAGAAAGTAAAGTAAAGAAAATAACACTGACAGAAGTACATGTCTTTCAACAAAGGTTAAGCTCTCTTTTCCAGATTTCATTGGGCAGCAACTTTTTGTAGGAATGAGTTGTAAAATGTAGGTTATCCTTACAGCTTTGGGAAAACATTTGATGGATAATCAAACTCTTTCAAACACATCTCCTTCAAGCTGATGAGTGAACTAAGGTTTGCCTGTTGGGGATATTTGATAAAGTGTAAGTGAAAATTGCTGCACTGAGCCACCAAACCTCCAGAGGAAATGGTGTTTAAGCATTAGAGAAATGGAATAGATATTAAGAGTGACAGAGAATAAGCTTAGTCCCAAAGGGTAACTTTGATTTTAAAAGTGTGTGATTGTGAAAGTCACTATTGCCTTTAATTACTCAATTAATTAAACACACAATCAAAAGTTATAAAATGGTTGATCATTTTTCTAAAGGGAATTTACTCAATGGGCAATTTCCCAATGTACTCACAACTTAAGTATGCTTACTCTTCTTGCAAATACTACCAGTCCATTGCAAAATCTATCACTTCCACAATCTATTAGTATTATTTTAAACAGTTTGCTGTTTGAAGATTTTCTGCATATGTATCTGAACGTAAGTACTTACCAACTTCAATACAAATTTCTAAATCCAAATGTATAAATTTTATATGGATTACTATTGCCATATCTAGAGTTAAATGTCTGAAGGCTGATACTTTGTTGAAACATACTGGGACTATACTTCAAAGAATTGTTGAATCTCTCAAGCTCTATGTTTTCTGAGGAACTTCCAGCACACATATATCATTTTTCCTTGTTAAAAAGAAGATATAATCAATGCATTACAAGCTGATTCTTTGTATTTTGAAGATAGGTTTATGAAAAATAAGTGCTTTAAATTCTGAAATTAAAACACTAAACTACCTTATTAAAATCTATTCTTGAAAGATTTTGAGTATGTTAAAGAATTTTAGTGAAGTGGTGAAGAATGTTATGACCATTCCAACATTGTTGTGTCTAACTATAAAAAATATCTATATATAAATATTGATAATTTGCCATTAGAATTTACTTCATGACAATAATTTTCATCAAAACTATGCTACAACTACAATCATATTGTAGAATTACATCTACAACTATAGGGGCAGGAGAAAAAGCAGTATCTAACTTTTCCAGACCCTGTAAAGTAGTGTTTGTTCTTTTTTCTCTTGGTCTCATTTCACTAGTGTGTACCTATTTAATTCCTGCACAAGTTCAAAACACCTTCTATTTTTATGCCAATGAATTATAAGCAAAGTTAATCGTCATCTCTTCTTTTTGAACTATAGTTCTTGACTGTATTTTCCGCTTGAACAGCTATGTAAAACTCTAGCTTATAGGTAGGCCCAGTAAATACAATGGAAATTAGTATCAATTAATATGGAGAAAGAAAAAGGCCATCCTTATTTATATAAACAGTTCTTTCAACTGTAAATTTGGGTTTGGAATGAAGTGCACAACATTTTCATTCACCTTTCTTGTATTTGAAACAATATTTCAGAATGTGAGATAAATTAAAGGAGAATCAAATGCTATTTGAGGGTACAATCTGCAAATTACACTTAAATTAAGAACTTTCTTAAGTTTGGATCAAATTTCATTCTCAAGGAAAAATCATAAATACTCAGAAAAAGTTACATGAGACACTTCAATTGGTTATCCTGTTTTTAATTGAGAAGTCTATATTGAAATTATTTTAAAATATGTGAGAAGTATTAGATATTCTCAGCCTCTCTTTTTTATGTGTGTTGATTGTTTGTTCTTGTACAAATAAACCAGGTGGATTATAACTCAAAAGTCTCTTTCTTCATGATGCTTGTGGTTTTATATCATTCAGGAGTTATTTCTAATGATTTATTGGGAGAGATCATATCGCAGTTCTAAAAAGCTAGGCAAAGATTCACAGTAACAAGAAGTCAGTAGAGAAAAGATATCAAGGTAAGAACAGAGAAATTATGCTCACAATACCATAAGATGAGACAAGAAAAGTGTGCTTGTAGTTTTTTTACAGGTGCGGAAGTTTGGTATCTGATCTTCCACAGTGGTAGTGCCCCTCAGCTATTATCTTCATGTACTCATTCTGTCCTTCATTCTTCTCCTTTACTTCTTACCCTTTTGTTTCTTCTTGAAATAAAATATATTTGATTATTTTGCTTTTCAAAAATATTGATCTTGGGTTTTGTAACTCCCTTCCACTTAAATTTAACCTCTTTTGTGGAGCTTTCCAATGATGTAATTGTAGATAAATCTGCAAACCCAGCACCTTATCATCTATTTCAGAACTACCTGAATAAAGTGTTCACTGAGGAGTTTATTCATATTTATAGAAGGTAGAGCTTTCCACATTTGAGGCAAATGTAATTCAGTCATGTATCTTCCCCCACCACCATCCCACGCCCCAACTTCCCAGTTTCACTTTTCCAAAGGGCTTATCAGTAGTTCTGCCTAAGTTTAGGAAAACAGAATGAAATGTAATGAAGAGCTGGACAGAGCATCTTTAGGTATCTATGATTTTTGCCAGAGTCCCTCAGATACCTTTGGCCAAAGACACTCACAAGTATGTTACATTTATGGATCTTCATACAAATTATAAGAGGATTACCCTGGGAAACAACCCTTAAAAACAAGGGGGTTCAGGAGGGATGGATGTGCTTCAAGCAGGAAGTTTTGAGAGCACAGGAACAGGCTGTACTGGTGTGCCAAAAGGCAAGCCGGCGGGGAAGACAACCAGCTTGGTTAAACAGGGGGATTCTGAATGAAATCAGGGATAAAAAGAGAGTTTACCAACTATGGAAGAAAGGGCTGACTACTTATGAAGAATTCAGGAAGGCAGCTAGATCATGTAGACAGAAAATCAGGGATGCAAAAGCGCAATTTGAAGTTAAATTGGCCACTTCTGTTAGGGATAACAAAAAGTCCTTCTATAAATACATTAATAACAGAAGGAGGGGCAAAGAAAACCTCTTTGATGGACTTGGAGGGAAACATAGTTAATAGAGATGAGGAGAAGGCTGAGGTACTTAACACCTACTTTGCCTCAGTTTTTAACAGTAAGACAGGTGGCCCTCAAGGCAACTGGCCTCTGGAGCTGGTAGACAGAGATAGGAAACCAAATAGCCCCCTTGTATTCCGGGAGGAAATAGTTGGTGACTTACTGAATCATCTGGATCCTCACAAGTCTATGGGGCCAGATGGGATTCATCCTAGGGTGATGAGGGAGCTGGCAGAAGAGCTTGCCAAGCCGCTCTCCATCATCTTCCAACAGTCCTGGCTCACGGGGGAGGTCCCAGATGATTGGAAGTTGGCAAATATCACTCCAATCCACAAAAAAGGATGCAAGGCTGACCCTAGTAACTACAGGCCTGGCAGCCTGACCTCGGTGCCTGGCAGAGTTATGGAGCAGATCATCCTGTGTGCAATCACACAGCAGCTACAGGATGGACAAGGGATCAGACCCAGCCAACATGGGTTTAGGAAGGGCAGATCCTGTTTGACCAACCTGATCTCCTTTTACGATCAGGTGACCCACCTGGTGGATGAGGGAAAGGCTGTGGATGTGGTCTATCTGGACTTCAGCAAAGCCTTTGACCCTGTCTCCCATAATATACTCCT
>NW_020955211.1:1879033-1950095 GCF_003031625.1 Empidonax traillii
CTCATCACTCTCTTCAACTACCTGAAGGGAGGTTATAGCCAGGTGGGGGTTGGTCTCTTCTCCCAGGCAACCGACAACAGGACAAGGGGACATGGGCTCAAGCTCTGCCAGGGGAGGTTTAGGTTAGATGTTAGGAAGAAATTCTTTACAGAGAGGGTAATCAAGCATTGGAACAGCCTACCCAGAGAGATGGTGGATTCACCATCCCTGGAGGTTTTTAAGCAGAGATTGGATGTGGCCCTTAGTGCCATGATATAGTAATTGGAGTTGGATCAGGGGTTGGACTTGATGATCTTGGAGGTCTTTTCCAACCCAATCTATTCTATGATTCTATGATTCTATGAAAAGGTAGCAGGCCACTGCTCATGAAATATCCCCTAAGTCTGAAGTAAAATTCAGCCACTAAAATGTGTTTGAAAACAAACAAATTCTGTGATATTCACTTTACTACAGTTTCTAAAATAAATTGAAATTAAAGTCTCAATAAATTAAACTTTATTTAAAAAGGATTGATAGACTAAAGAAAAACTCCTTTGAAATCATATTTGTCATAATGTTTGTTCACAGCTGGTAAAGTCTATCTTCTTACACATCTATATTCTTAGAGATTAAATAATTGATGTGATATTATTAATTTATCTTTTTAGGTTTTGAGTTGGAAGGAAGGAAGGAAGAAACAAAGGCAGGAAGGCAGGCAGGAAGGCAGGAAGGCAGGAAGGCAGGAAGGCAGGAAGGCAGGAAGGAAGGAAGGAAGGAAGGAAGGAAGGAAGGAAGGAAGGCCGGCAGCATACACATATGAGCTTTCTATTATTGGCACTGCCATCAACTGATTTTCTTAGAAAACTGTCAGTAACTATCTAATTGCAAGAGTGAGCCTTTTAGCTTAATCACCCTCCTCTGGAAAACTGAAACCAATTTTCTTTCCTTGTGAAGTTGGCTTACACAGTTTAGCAGGGAATGAAATTTTGATACCTAAAATACACATTTTGTCAAATAAGTACTTTTAAGTTTCTTTAAACTGAATTGAATTACTTGTACTAAAATATATCTAAAAGTAATTTAATGATTTCAACAAGTTTAGGAAACATTTCTCTTTTAATGCTGGAATATGTTATAGAATTTTCTGGAAACTGGGGCACTTCAAAGTTTTAAAGCTTGTATCTGAAACTGTGTAATTCTAAAACTGAGATACCATAACCATAAAATTGTTCCCATTAAGGAATTACCAACTCAGAAACATTTGTTCCATATAAACACAGAATGGAGAGCATTCAGACACTTTCCAGTGAATTGGAATGACAGAAACATTTTCTTTGTGAGCAAAAATAGAGAAGTTTATCATTCTATATCATTCTATATCTTTTGCTGGGGTGATCTCTCTTAAAAAAAAAAATTAAAAAATAGGGCATGCTTCTTCAATGCTGTAGTTTGTTTTATTCTGCTTATTTTGTCTTTTGAAGACTCCGACTGATGCAGTGCATCCTTACCAAGTGTAACTTCTCATTCAGCTGTCAAGTTTACAAAGCTCTTGTACATAGTTCACACAGTTCCTGTTCCAGTGCACAGAGCACCATGGTACCCCCAGGCACTGATATCTTACACTCATAACCAAACCAACTTCTGGAGCATGTCGTCAGAGTCTGAAGAGATGGTGAAGTCAAGTCCTGGGGCAGAGCTGACTCCTTGCAAGCCGGTCTGCTTTCAATCAGGTAGGCAACAATTCTGTTTGCATTTCAACTTTTCCAAGTACCTTGCTATGGGATTCAGCTGCCTAGGACTTTACTCAGATCATATGAATCGCTGCTAAAGGCTTTCCTGCTAAGAAAGCTAGCTTTCTAGCTAGCTGACTCTGCTAAGAAAGGTGAGATGGCAGCTTTGTTTTGACCAGGATACCCTGACAGATAGCTTTGACACCTTCCTGCAAAGGAAAATTATCTTGGGCTGGATTTTAGTGGTTGCTCCCATGAATAGATTGGGTCAAGGAGATCCAGACTGAGACTGGCAGAAGTATCACATAAATGGCAAAAGGAAATTAATAGTAGACTATGGCAAATTACTGGGTACCTAATAAATCTCAATCCTAAAATTCATCATATTTAAAAGCACAAAGAGAAATCTAGGAAAACGAGAGTGCATGTGAGGTACATAAATCAAGAAGATTGCTGCTACTAGAGCCAGTAGATTAACCTCAAGTTTCAAATTATTGAAAAATTGGTAAGTATATTGAAAATGAAAGGAAGATTGTGCAAGACAAGAGGACGTATAATGAAGGATTTTACAGCCTCATCAGAAATATAAAGTGGAGAAGACTGTAAGCCCATTAAGGAAGGAAAAGACCTTTGCAAAAAAGAATGTGTGCACGACTTTAGAAATAGTGATTTATTTGTTTCAGGGATATGAAATTATAAAGTGAAAAGTTTCATTTCTTGGAGTAAGAAGACAGTGAGGAAAGGTAACGTATTTTAAAGTTATTGCTGTTATAATTGTTACTAATTAGGAAAGATCTTGCAGTCTTCAGTGTGTTTACAGTAATTTTCTGCTAGAACTACAGTAAAAATAAAAGGATTTTGCATAGTGTCCAGTTCTGTTCATCCTAAATGTCTTTCTGGAGGAAGAGCTGAAGGAATAATCTCCAAAAACATCTGCAGTATTGCAGCAGCTGCTTGATATGGACCTATCCCTTATACAGCTGCAGTGACTGTAGATAAATATCCAGTAGTTGAAATCATGCTGATATAACTATTCTTCTATTAACCTCCAAGGTAGTTATACTAAAAATTCAATTGTATTTGTTGTATCACACTTTCTGTGGCACTATAATTTTACCAGTGGAAAACAATCTATAATTCCTATGTAGTAATTTTGACTTCAGCAGATTACTCATGTTCCAAAGGACCTTTAAGTTTTATGGAAGGAATCTTGTACAACTCACCTAGTAAATGGAAAAGGTAAATTTGAAGTAAAATAATTTTCTGAGTGTCCTTGATTATAGTCAGCAATGATGTACAGCCAGCATGATTCACATGAGTAGATTATATTCATTTATAGAATTTAATACATTTTATAAATTTACCACCTTAATTGTTGTGATAATAAGGCAAATTTGTGAAATATTACTGTATTTCAAAAAGTGTGCAGTAGTAGCTCACAATTCATTATTTTTAGAATTCATACTGGAGCAGAAGTCAGTGAATACCTGAAATGAATCACAAAAGTTGGCCCCATATAAATGAAAATATGTTTTGAAAATGTATATTGTGACAATAAGAATTTGCTGTAGAACTGAGGTTTTGACTAAAGCAAGAAATACTAACATATGCACAGGTACTATTTCCAGATGAAGTAAACATTGGCAAGAGAAAAAATTTCTAAGAAAATTCCAGAATAACGATTAAGATCTGAGTAGCAGATTGAAGTCAAATGACAAGCTGAAAACGGTGGAGTTGGTCTTTTAAGGTGAATCCTGTTTTTTAAATTAGGTAAATTTTTAAAAAACCTTTTCTTCATTTTAAGGTTTTACTGTAGGACAGCATATTCTAGTTGAGAATCTATCACACAAGTCACAAAAGTAAACAAATAGACTTAAAAAGTAAGCAATTGCTTGAAGATCTAGATTGAATCACAGTGGAGAGATCATGATTCAAAAATCAATATGAAGAAAAAATTGCTAATGTAGAGTCTTTTTTTTTTTATATATATAAAGTACATTAAAAATAAGGTATTGAAGTGGAATTTAAATTTCTCCACCCTGATGAATACACAAGGACTACCTGGTAAAGATGTACTCACACATTGTTTAAATTAGAGGCTGAGTCTGGATCCCTATGGTCAGAAACTCGAAATATAGGCTTAATAAATGATTTAACTTTATTTGATCACTGTTTTGTCTTTTGCCTTACAAAATAATGTCGTGTTAAAGGATGGTAAAAGTTTTGATAGCTTAAGGTACACAATAGAAGCACTGCATAATATACATCACTTGTATGAGTACAAGGAAAGTGCTTTTAGTAAGAATATTGCCTTAATTGTGCTGTATGATGTTCTAAAGTATGCATATTAAAAAACTAGTGAATTATTTTCCTATGATACAACAAGTATCAAAAAACTGGGGAACAAAGACTTGCATTTAAACTGAAATTCTGCCAGCTTCATGAAGCACTCAAACTGTACTCTGCGGCTAATCATGACTCTGTTAGAAGTTACAGAAATGCACTTTGTGTGCAGTCTTATAGTTCACAACTCTTTTTTGTTTATATTCTATTAAACGCTCTGGACTGAATGTACCTTACATATACCCTACATAGAAAAATGAATAAAATTTGAGATCTAAAGTAAGTAATGTCTCAACACTGTATCCATGAAATAATACAGTTGTTGCCAAGGTATGTATGATTCCTCTGTGTAGTTCACCTTGCAGTAACTAACTACACTGTAAAACAAGCCTTTCATTAATGCTGGCCAGGAGACAGGCTTACCTCATTAGTTCAGATTTGTTAACCTATTTGTCATAACACTTCAACACTCAAACTGGACCCCAGCCATCATTCTGTTCCTCACATTCCCATTCCCAAGGTACAGATATTCTGTGTTTTTATATTTCACACTATTGGTATAGGAAAGCGGTGTCATCACTTCGGTATGTTACAATCTGTTATGGAATACAATGTGATAATGAGGAACAGTGAATAAGAAAATTATTAACTCCTTGTTAATCATTTTACAGAGTCAAGTTGACCCAGTTTATGATTTCTCTCCAGAGATACTGAGATTTCATAAATATACACAGTCAATGCTGTGCTTGGAATTGGAACCTAAAACAGGAATAAGAAACCTGAACTTGAACCAATCCCAGAGAAAACTGTATAATTTGGTCACCTGCTCCATTATGTCTTTGCAATGCTATGTCTACATCTTTTAGAAGAATAAACTGCAAAGAAACTCTCCATTTTAGTATGGTGTTGTAACACTGCTTAAAACATGTCTAGGTATCACATTTAGCAGACTATACATTCTGACTTATCTATACTCTCCCTGTTGTGAACTGTCCTCCCATTTTTCACACAAAGGACAGCAGTAGACATTGTTCCTACTTTTCTCCAATATATTTTAGGATTTTTTCATGGTATCACACTTAAACGTTTATTAATAGTTCACTGTTCTCCTGTATCTGATTTATTATTTAGTTACAAACTTCAGGGCAGTATTCACATCAGGCCGGTGTTTTCTGGAATTACTTGTGTATCTTCTTTTTTTCTCTACTGCAAAAAAGGTTTCCCACAGTAGCAACCCATGACACTTTTACTAACAAAGTGTCTTAGGACGAAGATAACTAACCACACTGTGAAGTCTCAGACTATGCTGGCTTTAAAGAACTTAGTTAGAAAATTTCAAATTACTGAACTTGTCTGCCTGAGAGTGACGCCAGTATTATTTCACAAGGATTATATTGCATCAGCTAAGGCTACATTTATTTGTAATACTTTCTCCTCAACAAATTTGAAATAACTTTCCAAGTGCATATTATTTACAGGTTTCCAGTTTCTGAATTACGTGATTATCTTAATTTTTTTATTAGCTATTGGGTGAAAAGTAAGTATTCACATGATTACTATGTGAAAAGCAAAAAAATTAATTAGTATATTAATGCATAATAAAGGGTTATATAGCACGGTAAAATGTTGAAGTTGATTGCATATGTGTCTGCATAGATGTTTTTACTGTGTTATTGTGTGAGACAAGATTGCCATACATTCTTTGGTAATGTGAGCTGAAAAAGTGACTGCAGACTTTGAGGGGCTTTATTTGTGCTTTCAAAACAAAAGGAGAAATCTTGGCATACAATTCCTGCTGCCCAAGAATCACAACTCACTAATATCCAAAGAAAATATGCATCAGAAATAAATACTTCTTATTTAGAAATGTGCATCAGGCCACTGAATGTGGCACTAAGATAAACAACTGTCACAGAAATTAGTGAGATCTCAGAGACTGCTTACTATCTCAGATCCTCTACCAGCATTCACAAATCCTAGATTAGGAGTATTGGAGGGATATCCTCCGATCCTGCGAGGATTAGACATGTCCTTACCTAAGCTTTTTATGGACCCCCTGGCATGAATTTGACTGATTTCTAAATCAGAACCTGCCACTTCCAAACCTATCAAGCTTGTTTGCCTAAAAAGACAGCTTTCCAAAGTTTGTATAGGAATTTATTAGTAGATTTTGCAAATTCTCCATTTTGATAGAGAATGACTAGAATTTTTTTCTGTTGAAAGCTTTCTATAACTTTCCCACCTACTCTGTATCCAGCAGATGATTGAGGCTGGTAGACCACCTGATAGCTTTTCATAGGCAACATCTTCCCCTACCAGTCTTCTGATGATACTTCTGTATTCTGTTGTTCATTCTTTTTCAGATATCATCTAATTTGATAAAGGCTGTCTTTGTGCTACTGTTTAGCAAATAAGAATAATTCATTACTTGCCTGGAACATTTCTGAGTCACAGGATATGAAGGCACGTAGGAAAAGTGTATTTTCAGTTTCTCTCTCATCAAATTGACCTGACTAAGTTTCTACACATTTGATAGTTTTATCCTTTTGGTTTTACAGCTGTTTTGGTTCAAGACAGGCTATTTTCATTTTGAAATTAAATATGTATGTTTCCTAACATACATCATTCTATCTTAATTCTTGAGATTAAGAAGAGGAGGGGAGGGGAGAGGAAGGGTAGACTTGAAATATTATCTTTTGCACTAAACATATTCTCTGCTGTTCATACCTGCAGTGCATAACTGGGTAAGGGTCAGATGATGAATAGAGTCAAGACCTTGAATTCAGGAAAGTGAACATAAGACACTCTGGGATATTACCCTTAGAGATAAAGGACATTAACAGAGCTGGTAGCTCTTTAAGAGCATTTGTATTACAGCACAAGTGCACAAGAGCTCCTGATTCACACACATGTAAGAAATCATGCAAGAAAGGTACACGAAGACCTCCTAAAGTGTATGAAGGATATGCCCAGGCAGTGGAACCTAGGGACACATATCCTAGGAAGGATGTAGGGATGCTGCCTGAAAGTGTAGGCATGGGATCAGGAAAGCTAGGGCAGAAGTGGACCTGAATTTGGCAAAGAATGTGAAAAATAAGAGTTTGTACAGGTACACTGGTCAGAAAATAGATTAAAGAAAGTGTTCCCCAATCATAACTGAGCCAGGAGAAGGAGAGAAAACCAAAGTGGAGAAGGCTGAGGTAGTCAAAAATGTCTTTCACCTCAGTTTTCACTAGCAATCAATCTCCTCACATCTCTCAAGTTCTTGAATGATAAATCAGGGAGTGGGGAACATTGTTCCTCCTGTTGTAAGAAAAGATCAGGTCCGACACGAACTGACTCATGGACAATTTGTTGTCCACCAGGACCCCCAAGTCCTTCTCCTCAGGGGTGCTTTCCCAAAGGTCAGTCCCCAGCCTGTACTGGTGCACGGGGTTGCTCCTCCACAGGTGCAGGATCCTGCACTTGCCTTTGTTGAATTCAGAAGCTTCAGCTTTGCCCATCCCTTCAGCTTGTCCAGATCCTTCTGAAGGACTGCACAATACTTTGGGGTATTGGCCATTCCTTCCATTTTTTTATCATCAGTGAATTTGCTGAGGAGATACTGTATTCTTTCATCTAAATCAGAAGATAAACAATACAAAACCTCCATCTTCCCCCACTCTAATTAATTTTAAATTGTGTGTGTAAATTTGCCATCCTAAATTTTGCATCAGATACATTTATGAAATATCTATATAAAATCATCAAACTATTACATAGCCATCTAAATGGCTGATGCACTAGAAGCAACAGGCAATTGCCACATTCATATAAGTAGGAACATGGTTATGCAGCCTGTTTGGCATTTTGGCTCTTTGAAGGTTCAGACCTGGCTCCTTGCCAAATGCCCAAACCCTCAGTAGCAGCCCCCCCTTCCCCCCCCCCCCTTCTTCCCCCAGGGCAAAGAACTACGCAGATTGAAAAAAAAACCCCGAAATCAAGCTAGTTATATAACAATATATATTTTACGTATATTACAGTTATATACGGTTAAGATGCTATGTACACAGCAAAAGGGAATCCAAACAACCCCCGAGGGTTAGGGAAAGAGGAAAAGGGGAAAAGGAACAAAAGGAGACAAAAAAGGGACACTGAGCAGATATACGCAATCAAACCTGAGAACTAGTAAAATAACTAGTAAAACAAATCTCACCACGTCCCTTAGAAAAGCAGGATTGGCAGACATGGCCAGCACTCTTCAAACCTCCACGTGTCAGGCCAGCAGTCGCTGCAGGCCTCAGCCTTAGATAAGCGAGACCAACGCAAGGACCCACTGTTCCTGAACCTCGCCGGAAGAGAAGAGAGCGAAGGCCTCTCCTCCCTTCTTATATATACCCCAATTTACATAAAAATCGTATGGAATACTGGGAACATTTCCCCTTCCTTGGTTACAAACTGGTCACCAAGGAAGGCCTAGATTAAAACTACCACAGGCCCAAATGAGAAAACTGCATTCTTTTTGACAAGACCTTAAGTGCCATCCATGCAAAAATCTCAATAACAAGGCAATAAGTTTTAAGATATCCCTCTCAGAAAACCCAACCAAACAAACCCAAACAAAAATAAAAACAAAAACCCCCAAACAAAAACAAATGAAAACCAAAAACCAAACCAAATCAAAACAAAAAACCAATCAAAACAAAAAAACCAAAACCAACCAAACAAAAAAACCCACCCCAAAAACAACAACAACAAAAACCCCTAACAAAACCGACCAAATGTTTTCTAGTTACTTGTTTTTCAAAGCTTAACTCACTTTTTTAGAGGAGTTCATCATCATTCACACCTTTCATAAGTGTGAACGATGTTTCAGTTCAGTAAAATACAGCAAAAATACATAGACAAACAAATAACACTTTGTTTCATGAACTTTATATGCTCATGTATATACTGTAATGATGATTTCCCCTGCTTTCAGCTGCTTTAATTATATTTTTGATCAGTTAATGGAATTCTTGGAGAATTGGATAATAGAGATAGCATTATGAAAATAAAAATAGGCATGCAAGAACTTATAGTTATGACCTTAGTAAAATGCCATGAAGACAGCAGATGAGAATGTAAAATTAACATTATGTCTACAAATACAGAGTTATTACTCAGTTCTTAATCCCAATCCAATTAATTCTGACAATATATTTTTCTTCTATTCATCTTATATTACTGATAAAGTGACACAGAATTGCAGTGGTAGAGCAATACCTAGACAACGATCAAGTAGAAAGTACAGACATGTTTGTAGTATAAGACAATATTAAGAAATAACTACCTTAACTTTTAAAGAATATGTCATATATCTTGTTTAAAACATGATTTTATAGCCTGGATTCTTTTGGGTACCAGATAGGCACCGATTCTTTTAGCCATTTTAATCCTGAACATGAATTTTGACCCTATTAAATTGAAGGGCATATATTTCAAGGTTTTTAACTAGATTATTGTTTCACCTTTTTTTTCTGTCTGACACAAGACAAACTTTCCTCAAAAGTTTTACATTGCTATGTTTTTTTTCCAAACAGGTTTATTTTATATATCAATATGTAATAAAAAGTAAACAAATTCTTCTTCAAGTATTTCTGAAAAAGAACATTTCCTCTTTAAAAGTCTGGGGTTTGTACTCGCGTGTTATACTCTTCTGAGAAATATTAGAATTCTGGGATGCATGAATAGTACATTTTAAGGTTTTCATGTTGTCAGGACTTTGCTTTGTATCAGATAAAAGGTGCATTACCTGTTATCTGAGTGTGAAGTACATTTCTAAGGTTTCTTTTCATTCTTACAGCTGTATGGCTCATTTACTACAGGAAAATGCTATGATACATTATAGTAGGCTGTAAGTTCATAGATAGTAAAAATAACCAATCCTATATGCCCTTTGTCTAGTATAAGCAGCCTAAAGTCAGGAGCTTTTTAACCTTTTACTCAAATGTCATTATTAGATAGGAGACAATAAATAGAACAAATTATTTCCTACAGCAAGCTTAGAGCCCCCTATCTCTTTCAATCTATTCTTATAATGCCAAAATTATTATTATTTCAATCTGTTGTGGCTTAACTAGGACAGAACCTTAATAAAGATACGTATTTGATGTGACTGCTAAGAGCTAGAGCTCACATGTTGAAACCTTTGTAATTGCTGCAACATTTATCACTATGCCATGGGTAGTAGTTTTTAGGTAGTGCTACAGAAAAGCATGAATAAGATGCTAACAAATCTTTGTTTCATGCTGTGAAATTGACTATGTTAAGATAATTATTTTTTTTTATTTTGCTATTTTGCAGATGGACCAGGTGCTGATAATGACTTTATTAGCCTGGTAGAAACAGTGATGTCTTTGGCCAGTGGGACATTGTGTTTTTATAATTTTATAGGCTTAATAATGATCATATTGTAAATATGATCAATAATTGAACTGACTGGCACAAGTATAGGAACAGAACGTAGTTTAATGGAAGGGAATGCTTCAGTTTCAGTGAATACTTCCTTAAACACACAGCCTGTGAATTTGAACTGTGAGAACACAGACCACTGTAGAATCCTAGCAAAAAATTTGCTACTGAACTAATAAAATATAAAGATCAATAGCATGGAGTTGAAATGTTAGTAACGTCAGTAAGCAGGTGAGGAAAAATAATGTTGAGCTTAAACTAAATGTTCTTTTATTGTTTGATAGCTTACATACAGAAACACTCAAATATAAGCAATGCAATCGTGTGCATGTGTGAGTACAGAGTTCTGTAATCTTTCTTCAGATATACCGATAAGTCATTTCAGATGCTGCAAGTATTTTCTCCAAAACTTGAATATACAACGACACATGCACTTTTCAAAATGATTCATATCTTTTACGGAGAATAAAAGTATAATTTTGATTACTTTATCCTAGAAAAAATTCATATATTGCTAATAATGCTTCTTAATGCAAATATTCTTAAGTAAGACACAGAAAATTATTGTTTCAAGAATGAAACCTTGAATGGAAAACACAGCTCTTGAATGGGAAACAAAACCTTATGTTATAGGATACTAAAGTCTCAAGGTGATCAGGGGTAAAAAACCCCCACATCGTCAATGACCAATCACATACTGTGTAGGGCCCTCCCAAAAAACACCAGAATCACTGCCCAGTCACACACTAAGTTAGAAATGGAGAGATGATATATTAGGTTCCAGAGGCTTAATATTCAGGAATCCTAGTTTCAAGAAAGCATATGTTAAAACTTAGGCTGGAATCACTGCTTAAGCTTATTGTGAATCCCTAGGGAATATCATCATTTCAAGGTACACACAAGGAGAGAGTGGTTTTAATTACCAAAAGAATGCATGAAGAATATCCACACCCTTGGGGTATAAATAAGGCTTAATTATTCATAGAACAACCTTGCTCATTCACTCTAAAGGAAAGGTGATTAAAACGTCTGAAACTGAGAAAGGACTTTCTTCGGTTTCTTCTCCAAGTTACAGACCTCAGATTTTTTCCAGCTTGGTATTAAGAAGTCGTCGTATCTCATGCAATGAATGCAGAAAAAGGCATTTGGTAAGCTCCAGGCAATTTTAATTTTATTTCAATTAAATAAGGATGAGATAAAAAAATAAATGATCACTGTCTACTGCCAAGTGTCTTCACATCCAAACACTAATAGGAATAGTGATGGGTTTTGGGTTTTGTCTGGCTTCTGACCTGAGGTTCATTCTAGGTGAAAACAAAGCGAAACAAAGTGTAGACAGCAAAATAAAGTCAGGATCATCTTGATCACCAAATAATATGACCTGACAAAACTTAAATAATTTCAGAATTTTCCTTTAATTAACCTTCATCATAGTTGTTTCATTTAATGTTGAATATGGCATAGAAATTTGAAACTGATTCTGTAACATACAGTGGGGAGGATCTAAAAAGCATTTAAATGACTGTAAGACAAAAAGATTTCCTAAAATAAAGGCAATGAAATTCTGGATGAATCCCAAAATTAAGTTAGACAACCATGAAAACAGTGTCACCATCAATAAATCAATTTATTGATCAATTATAATCAATACTTAGGTTGAAAGAATTGAAAGAATTTTAATTTCAATTAGATCTGAAAAAAAATTAATTGAAGTAATATTTCAATTAGATCAAAAAGTATTGAAATACTGTTTTCTACATGAAATGTGCAGCTCTTTCCATTAAAAAAAAGGTGAGTGGAAAGGCACAAATGGTGGTAGGCATATGTTCAATATGACAAACCTCAGTGTTCATATATAATTGATAAAAGTTTTACTTTCTCAGTATCTTTATAATTTTCAGGCCACAAAGGAATAGAAGGAACAGTTTTGACAGGAAAATAACAAATTCTTTTTTATTTTGTCAGATAATTTCAAGATTTGATAGTCTTACTGAAAGAGGAGAGTTTGGGCATGTGGCAATGGTTAGAATAAATAAATCTAATTTATAATCTGAGACTTAATAGATGAAAATTCTTTGGAAGATTTTAAGAAAGATTTACATTTTCCCTGGAAAAATGCTCATTATAACATTTCTTTATCTGATTTATTTTCTCTAAAAATTCTAAACTCAAAACCCCCAAACTTTTGAAATATTTGTGTTTGTTAAACATCAAACATTACTTTTGAACTAAATATCTCTCACACTGAAAGCCGAAGCTCACTAGGAATGAGGGTAGGGTTTCTCTTCTGTCCGATGAATCCATTGCTGATGGCATTCTAATGATTCATTTGTTCACATTTTATAAGCAATCATAGTTTTTCATAGAGAAAAGTAACCTACTATTCCAATAAAACATCTTAAAATTTAGGAACTAGTGGGATTAATATCGATGATGATTTATTGTTCCTAACGGCTTTTATCTTGAGTGAACTCGAGTCAGATTCTCTCTTTGGCTGAAAGAGAAAAAATATGTAATAGCTCTCCTTCAAAAACCTGATGAAAATCCATCTACCTAGCAAAATTGCCCTAAAGATCATATGTTTCTGTGCATATTTACATAATGATTTCATAATAGTGGTAGAAATTCATAAGATTAGAATAGCAGTGTACTAATAAGGCTGTGTAAAGTAAGACTGAACAATAGCTCTAAGCAATTGCATTTTTCCCTTGTTTATATGAACAAACCTTTTCCTCCCTCATTATTTTCAAAAAGAAAAACAAAATGCAGAAATCTGAAATGTTTCCTGAGAAGGTTTGAAAAGATACTTTTGAAAAAGACTTTTAGGGTTCTGCTTACCTACTTAAGCCCTAAAAAATTGATCTTTGCCTGATCAGTGTATGAGACTATGTATTTCTCTTCCTTTTCAGAACTGTATTTTTATCCATTACTGCAAAGCTTATGCTTAATGCTGTGTGTCCTCAATTAAGAATCCACAAAATTTTACAGCTTTGCATACATGTCCACACTTTCTGGGGAGAAAAGTCTAATGCTATGATAAATAAAATTATTTTTTGTTATTATTAGATTAATGTTTTCAGCATGTTTTGATTCTCTAGAAAGAATTAATTTTTGTACTTAGAAAAGGTTATGATAAAATGGTTTCTGTGGAATACCCTGATAAAATAAGAGACATGAAATAAAAATGCTTATTGTATTGAAGCTGTAATACTTTTAAACATTTTGAATTTCTCCTACTTATGTTTTCTCTCTCACTATCATAAATTTTCATTTAAGTGACACAGAGGTTAAGGTACATACACTGATCAGTTGTCTGGAATAGGGAAAACCTCTTCATAGATTTAAGGAATATTAAAATCAGAATTATGAAAAAAAAAAGTGAAAATACCCCCAGTACACCTCATAACATACTCTTTGTAATCATACAATGATGAAACTGCTAAATTGTTCTTTAGAGTGAACACGGAGTAATATTGTTGTTATGAGTTGCAAAATACTTTTTCTGCCCATGATCCAATTTTTATGCATTCATTACTTTAAATAATACAGCATTTTTCAGCAGTGGTATCTGACTTTGAGTCATATGTCAATAATCTCTTTACATATCTTTGTATAGGTAAGCAGTATTTGTTTTGAATTGCTTATGTTTTAATCTTAGAAATAATAATAGGAAATAGGAACAACAAAAAATACCAAAAAAATTATTTAAATAGGTTTTTTGTTTTCTTGGAGAATCTCTGTAACTGTATCCAAGTAAATTCATTTTACTGCTCCCATGTGCTATTCTTCGCGTTAGCAGCATTCTCAAACTACATTAAGAGCAGGTAGCTGTGCACTTCAGAAACTGTGCTGCACAAGCAGCACCAAGACTCATTACCAGCTTACAGTACTATTTTTTTGAGCACTGCTTTGTACAGTCTACTTTCAAAATTGCTTTTAATGAGTCCATTGGTTTGGGGGTTTTTTGTTTGTTTGGTTTGTTTTTTTGTTTGGTTGTTTTTTTTTGTCATGCTCTTGATTCCTTTCCATAACATTTAAATCATGTTGACTATTTTATTTACAGCACACTTTATAAAAGAATAATAACTATACCTGCTGTCATGGGCAGAATAGAACTCCAGGAAAATTTTAGAGGAGAAGCCCACTCACTGACTCATACTTGCAGAAAGGACCCCTTCACTTTCTAAACTCCTCCTCAAAGAGGAATCAGGGTGCAGCTGGGTCCCATCTTAGCCCCAGACTTGGTCAATAGTTTGTTTTGAAAGGTTATATAGGTGTAACTGAGTTTCTGTGTGACTTTGTCCTGCTAGATTAAGGATGTCAAACTGAATATGTTCATATGAATAAAATATTTATTTTATTGGTGATGAAAATGAAAATGGTTAGACTAAAACACTTTAATTAGAATTCTTTATTACCTGGTATATACGACAACACTTTAACTACTTCTAGAGTGCCCTATTTTTTGAAGATTATTGAAGTAATGATATTAAAGCTAGCAAAATAATTATTAAGTCATGCCAGTGACCATAGGCTTTCACTTGGCCTCAAGGAGTAATCTTGAGGGGCATCCTCACTAATGGAGGAATCTCCTCACACACACAATCCTAGAAGGGGTTTGTTAGAAGTTAAAAGTGGAGCTCAGATTTATAAAGTGGTTGACTGTAAGTGCAATGTCTCTGGGCTTGCTGCGTGACCTCAGCAGTTTTAGATAAGTTATCTGTACTACCACTTCTTGGTTCCTTTAGCAGGAACTTTGTCTGGCATCTTCACTGATGCCACTTTCTGCCAGGAAACACAGTTCTCCACATTCTAGGAATGTTTTACTTTGGGATTGATGAATCAAGACAATCTCAGCATTCTTCAACACCAAAAATCCAGAGAGAGATCTGCAGTGATGAAGGAAGGGAAGAGCCATAGTCAGACTGCTTTTCACAGGATCTAGTTCAAGTGCCAGTGAGTTAGTTCTCTGAGGATGACTCTTGTATTCAGTTACATTCATAGGTTAAGTTGTGTGAGAAGTTTCCTACTGGATGACCAGCAAAGTCTTAGAGATTTATAACTTGTTTCTTAATGGTACCCTTAGCTTGGTAGTTCTTCATGGGGAAGCATGGGAAACAGACACCATTTCCCTTCAAGGAAAGATTAGCAGCTGATTAGCAGCATTCACCAATTTAGTGACATTTTCCTATGAATGTTACAATCAAATTTTTAAACAATTTCTGTCACTACTGCCAGAAATTTGTGCAGGGGAAAAGAAGATCCCCTCGTCAGGCTTCTCTCCTCTGGCTGCCAGCACTGATCTTGGAGGCTGCACTATCTCTGCCTGGAATTCCTTTTGCAGTACGTCTTGTCCAGTTTCTCCTCTAAAGTTTTTTTCTCTACTCTGATACAGGAGAGAAGGGGGCCTGGCACCTCCCATACCTGGGCCAGACTTCAGCCGGGGTGGGGGGCGCATGCCTGGGCCCAAAAGGGCCAGCTACTACGCTGGCTCTTCCATTTTCTTCTTCGCAACAACCTTCTCTTCCATTTTCTTAAATATGTAGTTGGCACAGGCTTTACCAAAACTTTTGATTGGCTTTGCTCCAGAAATCCACCTGGAAAAACTATTTTCAGCCGCTGGAGGTGGCTGGTCAGCAAACCCACAACAATACATCTTGTTATTTTGGCAGAGGAAAATGAGTCCACATTTCAGATAAATAATATGCTAGAACAGCAGTGTCCATATAAAAAAATTTAATAGATTTATCACAGACAAATTTGTTATTTTTGCTGTCTTCCAAGTTTTCTATATCTTGATATCTCCCCCTGAGATTTCGTCATATCTATTCTAAAGAACATAGCATGTTCCCCCTACTGATTGAGATGTGATTAATGAATTTTCCTGTATGGCACTGTGTAGTTGAAGAAGTAGTATGAAACAAGTATCCCCCAGCTGGAGGACATACACAATACCATCTTATACAAGTTGTGAAGCGAATCTTGATACTCATCTGACACATTTCCCTTAAAACTATAGTCAGTATATTATTGAACTTTACAAATCATATCTTTTACTACTAAAAAAAAAAAAAAAAAAAAAAGGAAAAGGCACTGTGCTGGAGTTTTCAGCTTTTATTCAGCTGTTTCACTGAGTCTCAGTGAAGTTGTAAGGGTATCTATATTTTCTGAATTATCAGTCAACAATCTCATTGCTTTAAATTAGTTTCGGTAAAGGCCAAGCGGGTGCTTCTCTGAGTCATTCTGAACTCTGTTTCCACCTGTGTTGACTGGTTCCATTTTTTCTATGTGTGGTAAACTCCAACAAGGCATACAATATAATCTCTTCCAAGCTGCTGATCTATAAAGTAAACAAAGTTATAGTTATCCACCTGTCTTGTTCCATTTCTAAGATGAAGTCCTGGCAGGGCTATTTACACAGAAAGAGATGTGGGCAAGACAAAGTAATGGGAAACATCTAAGATTAGCAAGAATGTAAAGTGTTAGTGGTCTTTAAAGACCTGTTGAAAAGACACTCTCTGAAGGACAAAAGAAAACACTCTATGAAGGACAAAAGAAAATATAGAGGCTTCATAGATCTTGTGTGAGAGAGTATTTTGTTTTGCTCCACCCAAGAAATTCATAAGGACTTTTTTTTTTTTAATAAAAGATTAGAAAAATTCCAAAAAGAAAGTCGAAAATTAAGAATGTGACAGTGTCTACTATAAATGAGAGGAATGTCTGGCAATTGCAACATAAAGCAAGAAAAGAAACATTAAGTTACAGGTCACACCTCACACAACTTTTTTCACTATTGCCATTAGTCACCAGCGAAAAGCTCTGGCACACCCTGCAGCCTGAAATCCCAGCATATGCATGTTTTGTGGGAGCTGCGTCTGGGTTGCCACACCCATTCTGATGAGCGCAGAGGACATGGCTTCTGCCATGTGGACACCACAGCTGAGCTACTTCTTGGGAGGGTGATGACCAATTGGACAGGTGTTTTGAGCTGGTAGGGTAATGATGACCTTCCCTTACGAACTGTAGCACCATGCCTTATTTGACTGCTCTGTCCAAAGTGCTCCTGGTCATTTGTGTTTCTGAGGCTGCTCTTCAGGTGTGAGAACAGCTGCAGTCCCTCTGGCATCACCCAGCTCTCATCAGCATCTCTTGTGAGAGGTGTCTCAGCTCAGTGGGTGTCTCTGATGCCCTGACACTTCCCTACTGGGCCTGCTCTGTAGCTGCTTGCCTCAGTGACTGACTGATTTAATTATGTTTTTTTCATTTTGTTTTCCTGTCTGTTCTGAACGAAAAACTAAGTGAACTGAAGTGGATGAAAAGAAAGAACTTGAGTTTGAAGGTTGCTCTTTCTCAGCCTTCTGAATTGCTCCCAACACTTGTTCCAGTAACTCAAGAGCATGCAGCTGTTTGAATGTGTCATGGTGTGATGTGCTAAGCTGTGGATAAGCACTGTTTGTTAAACCTGATATCATCCAACAATGTTGTTTTATCTGATAATACATTTTTAGCAATGCGATTGCAAAGAAATAAGCACCCTACTGAAGAAGTATAATGACATACTAATACTAAGTGATCAAGGGGGTCATACTTCAGAGTTTGTAGCCTCTCTGATGTGACAGTTCACATAGAAGAAATGGGAGCCTTTTGGGAATGCCCTATATTTTTACCCTGGCTTCAGAAATAAATGCATTAACATTAAATTATTATTACATTTGATGTTAATCAGACCACATTCCTTTTTTTTCCTGCAACATATTATGTGACTAACTACAATTAGTATTTATCTTGCTGTCCCTATATAAAGTCAATATAATATCAGGATAACAACACCATCTTTGCTGAGGCTGCTCAGGCAAAACAATTCCTTCTTAGATGATCTTTTATGTGCTGATTCTATAGGTAGATGTTTATGTCTCAGTTGCAGTATAAGAATGACATTTAAAACTATGTGAAAAGAGCACAAAAAACCTTTCCTGCTTTAAGAAACATGTTGTAGATGATATAGTATTTTTATCTCATGGGATAGGCTTTATACAGACATTAACATATTAACCTCAATGTGTGTGTAACCTCAGTTATAAGTGTGTGTAACCTCAGTTCTTTCATTACAAATAGTTTTGTCATGCATTATTCACTAAGACAAAAAATGTTTAAAATGCAAGGAATTTTAAAGTTATCTCAAAATCAGATCATACTGCAATTATTACAACTTATTATCTCCTTTACTCTCTAAGTGGTCTAAAAATTCTAGTTAACAATTAAATATTTGTTTTTTCCTAAAAACTCACATTGTAGGCAGCTTATTGAAGAATTATAAATCTGTAACTTTGAAAAAATTGCTACCAATTAGTAAAAGTGAGATTTCTCTAGATCTCTATCTGATATAAATGGTTAAATGATCATATGCTCTCATATAAACACTATCAGATATTAAACATCAGAAAATAAACGATTAGGAGTGTTAGGAAATTACAGTTCTAAAAATATATTGAACTTGAGGTCTATCTTGCTTTGAGTATAGCTTTTTATCACTGTATGTAAAAGCCACAAACAAAAGAATATTCTTTGGTAAGCAAAAACCACCGATATTTCATCTGCCACCAAATGCAGCTGTTACATTTTCAATACCTAGGGTACATACAGGTCAATTTATAATAGCTAAATTTCCTGCCTGTATAGATTCAACAAATACCTCCACTGTTTTAGGGTTATTTTTGTTTTGTAAATGAATAGGAAATGCTAAGCTGGACTGTCGTTTATAAATTAATGTCCGCAAAGGACGTCTACATTTTGGTCACACAACAAACTGTTTATTTACACTTTGATCACTATATGTTTGACTAAGCATTTTGGCAATCGCATAATTTTCTGTGCAGGAGGTAGCAGAATTTACAAAGTCAGGTGGTTGGCAGGAAGAAATTCTAAAAATCAAAGTTTCAAGTACTAATATATATCTACTTATGTGACAGTAAAACAGTGGCAGTCTCTCAGGATTACTGGTAATTGCAGCTATATAGCTTGTAAAGTATACCTTGCAAAACTTGTTAACTTGCTACTGAGGAAAGCGCATTAGTAATCTTTGAGTTAGATAGCTGAATCAGTTCTAGGGTTACATAACACTTGGGGCAAATTTTAACCATAACCCTTAGTGTGGTTTTTGATGAGTAAATATTCTGCCATCTGTAAGGTGAGTAAATATTCTTCCAGTTTTGTTTTAAATCCTCTCTTCAAGTAGCAGAAGCTGTCAGAATATCAAGGAATATGAACAGATTTCAGGTACCTTGTGTCTTACTCTTACATGAAGTTCATGTATAGCTGGCTAAGTAAATTGGAACCCTTTGACTAAAATCATAGCTATCACTTTCCAGTTTAGTCTGCTTCTCTGTTTCATCATTAAATGGTTCTTGAAGAGTTAAAAAGAAAATTGTGAGCAATCTCTTTGCTCAGGAGCAACCGGCATGTGTCATTAAATCACATTTAGGTCAAAGGCATTTGAGGATATTGCCCCTTCTTCAACAGTACCAGTTAGTGCCCCTTCTTCAACAACATACTATTGTTGTGTCAATAAGCTGGTGTATCTCTACCAACCCTGGAACACACTTAACATAGTCAGCCAGACATTCTCAACTGTCAGACATCTATGTGGATGTGATTACACCTTTTTGTCTATCCTGACATACAGTCGTCACACCGTTAGGGATCTGAAATGGCATTTATTGTGTTTAAGCAACTGAATCACACTAAATGTATATAATTACTTGTGGAATTTTGTTAAATCACAGTGTTTGTTTTGATTTAATTGTAACTATGTTCTGGATGTATTTGCATGAAGGGTTTTTAATGACTCTGTAACTGAAGTGAACTCAGTCATCAAGAACAATAATGTTATCAGTGTTGATAGAAACCCATTTTGCTCCCAAATATGCCTGTTGATTTCCCATTCATTTCAAGGAATGATTCCACTCAAACAAAGAGTATATGTAAACGCTACCCATTCCCTTCAATGGGAGCTGTATATGTGCAACATTGCTCAAATATCTTTGGAGTATGCACATGATTACCTCTGAATGGAAGATAGCAAAGGTATAATGGTATGTACTGGCATTACTTCCTTCTCCTCCTCAAATAATGTGAAAATGTGAAATGGCCAGTCTCTTCGCGAACGAAGAACCGGGGAAGGTCTTTCCACCTTCCAGCCTGCGCATTGGATTTTTTAGGTGAGACACAGAGTGCGCAGAACTGAGCCCACCCTTTAATCCTGAGGTTCATCTGCCGGGGCCAAGCACGCTTGGACGGTGGCAGCGAGGTCCTCAGGACGTAGATGGATTGCCTTACAGGGCTAGCGAGCTCCATCTGCCCGGGGAGTGTCCTAACTGGGAATCGAACCCAGATCTCAGCGTTGACAACGCTGTGGTTTAGCCACTGCACCACCAGGGACACTCCCTCAAATAATAGTGACAGCATCTATAACTATTCTCAAGCAGTGTATGTAAAGTGAATGATCCTATTGGAACCAAATGGATTAATAATTCCTTACCTTATTGACACTGCTTTCATAGTATTGCAGAGTTTTTCTTATTAGAATAGATATCTATTAGTCTTCCATGCAGTGTAAGTAACCGTATTGATTACTTCTTACCCACATCTTGCTTGAATAACTCTGCCAAATTTTCCTGTGAAGCTCAGCTAGATTTATTAAGGTCTTTAAGCAGCAGCCATTAGCATCAAGCTTCCTCATTTTCACTTTTTTCAATGTAATCTCACAAGAGCATTTAACAAGTCTGACTTCAATCACTGATTCTTTGTTTTAAGCAAAAAAAATTCTTCATCTGTTGGATTTTAACAGCATCTTGTGAACAGTTTATTGAAACTGGCTAACCAGCCTAATCTGCATAATTCATAGTGTTTAGTGTAATGCTCTTGAGATAACTGCAGGGTGGAAAGTTTTGGAGAAGATTATAACAAAAATTTATAATATTGCTGGTGTACTTACAGTATACAAATAGATGTAGCATGGCCACAGCAGCTGTGTTGGGAAGTCAGTTGTTCCCTTCTCATACAAGTAATGGATTTTCCACTAATAAAAATGTTCTGTTAAGTTCATCCAAAAAAAAAAAGAAAAAAGAAAAGAAAAAAAAAAAGGATATGTTCATGATTTCAAAAATCAATTAGCCACAAGTAAGTACTTTCCTAGTTATGTACGTAAAGCACCACACACTCATTGTAATTTTCTGTTCCATATTATACACTATTTTTTCTAATGATTCCTTCTTTAATTCCTCTACAGATGCAGTTAAAGTTCTGTGTGGCTCAACATTGACTCTTACTTTTGCTTGTCAACGGGACCTCTGATAAAAATGATATCTGGACATAGGGACACAGAAAACATTGTAGTACATCTGGAGTAGTAGCATACTGGATACAAAATCTGTTCTACTTTTTCAAAAATCTCATTTGATGCTTTTAGAAACCTCAGATTATACTTTGGAAAAGTAATTTGAGGAACTTGATAGGAAGTAATTATATCTCATGGCTTAGAACAAAGCTGTCAGAATCTGTGGCAGAAGTTGCAACAAGAGAAATCTGAATGCCATGCTCAGCTATGGAATTTTAAGTTTAGAAGGAGAGAAGTCTCTGGGCTGCATTCATTTTGATGCCTACCTTAGACTGTGACTGGAAAAGAAACACGTGCTTCCACAGCTGTTTAAATTTTTTTCTGGCACAAAAGGAAGAGGGAGAAACTCTCAAGAACTTGCTACTGCCATAGAAGGAGCAGATTCTGAAGTACTCATGTTCCATCCACATGAAAGACATTTTTTAATGATTCTTTTTGAATATTATTTCTGCTTCAGAGCACAGTAAAGTGTTGCATTTTCACTATCAGGATAATATGATACTTTTTTTTTTTTCCCTATGTACTACTTTGAACACTGTATAGTGGAATTAGTGTGACTTACTGTCCTCCAGACCAGTGGTTAACGGTGGCTGGGGAGCAGCATAGGCTGAGGTCAGCCAGGACTCTCCCATCCATGGGCATCAGGAACCTCCTTAGGGACGGTGATGAGCCAAGACCCATGGGTCATGGCATGCACCATCCAAACAGTGTCCACGAACAGACAGTGTGTGTGATTGGAAGCGACTCCAGATACGATTTAGGTAAGCTTAAGTTACTTCTGTATCCTGTACAACTGGTTGCCTGGTTCTCCAGCTGTTCACACTGGTGGTTTTCTAAAAGAGTCTGTTCCTTTTTTACTGACTGCCAACTAGTCCCAGGCGTGGGAAGCCCATGGGACCAGAGTATGGCAGCTGTGAAGAGCTATGAGTTGCATCTCTTCTTCCTATTCTCTGTGGCTGAAATTATGCCTCTTGCGTCTGTGACTGGATTCTGTAGGAGATGGTGGTTTTCCTTGGGTGCATATGCTATGTCATGCTTATGCCCAGCCACAGGCGTGCCAGAGTTCCTTTGATTCACCACAATCCTTTTACACAGAAAAGGGAGACAAAGTCATTATGTTTGGTATATTCTACTATGCTATAAATAATTCTGTATTCATTTTTACATTCGTAATTCCCTTTCCTTTACAATCTTTGCCCTTTCCCAATGTAACGGAATATTTTATAGATTTGAACTATGATATTAATTTGAAATTTTTCTGTGTATTGTAAATAAATGCTGCTGTTTTCCCTAATTGGCAGAGGGCAGTAGTGTATCTGGTAACTAGGACAGAAACGTTTACCTAAATTACATCTGCCTAAATTAGGTGATTGTATTCCAAGATACCTTACAGGCACCAGAGAAAGAGAGAAGAAAAGGGCTTTTAAATAAACTTACCCTAATAAAAACTGTGAACACATGCACTTTCATTCCTCTAGTCAAACTGATAATGATTTTAATGTTTAGGTAGCTCACTTCATCTCCAGTCATAAAAAAAGTGCTGCTTAATTTTAATTCTCTTGTTATACTCACCCACAGAGAAGCTTATCATAATCTCACTTCATATTGTGTCAAGGATACAAACACCACTTAATACTTTTCTTCCACAGAAGTGCTGGTCATGAGCATATAATGGCCAGTCTTCGCGAACGAAGAACCGGGGAAGGTCTTTACACCTTCCAGCCTGCGCATTGGATTTTTTAGGTGAGACACAGAGTGCGCAGAACTGAGCCCACTCTTTAATCCTAAGGTTCATCTGCCAGGGCCAAGCGAGCTTCAACGGTGGCAGCGAGGTCCTCAGGATGTAGATGGATTGCCTTACAGGGCTCATGAGCTCCATCTGCCCGGGGAGTGTCCTAACCGGGAATCAAACCCGGGCCTCGGTGTTGACAGCGCCATGTCCTTAACCACTGCACCACCAGGGGCACTCGGTCATGAGCATAGAAGAGACTTATTTGTATTGTAGTCAGTGCCCAGAGCAATTAAGGCTCCCATATTTTCTACAACAATACTGCTAACCTGAATTCTTTGTTATGAGGCCTAAAGTCTGTAGCACTCCACTGTTGCAGACTGGAGTTTCTGTTAGAGCTATGAAAAAAAAAAAAGGCTTTGAAAATGGAGGCTATGCCCTTGTGGTATTTAATTCAATTAAATTGTGTATTGCCTCAAGCTTTATATTTCTGTTGAATTACATATTGATTATCTAAAGTAACAGAATTGTTTTCTGAGGGGAATTTGAAGGTTAGATAGATATGGAAAAGAAAGAAGAGAACTTTACCAGGATAGATGTCAAGGATTGCATGAGAATGACTTATTCCAATTGAAACTGGACAGCACTGAAATAATTGTGGAATCTGGTATTTGAAAACTAACAACTTGCTGACAGGAAAGAAACAGTAAATTTGTGTATCAGAACACCTACAGATTCATTAATCTCAATTTACCCATCAGATGGTGTGCTTTTGCATTGTGACTCCCATTTGTAGCAGCAAATGGCTACCATTGCTAGAAAATATGAAGCTATACTGGTGTCAACCTGGCACGGTGCTATTTTCTGCAATGCAATATCTGTTGATTTATATATGTCCAACCACAAAGCACTAAAATATCAGCAGTATCTATTATTAACCTATTCTTGATTAAAAAAACTTCTACTGTGTTTTGTTTACCTATGATTTGTTCATACTTTTCTGCTTTCTCTTCTCCTAGCTCTCTGCTATCTTTTCCTTTGAGTGTTTGGCAATTTTCCCTGCTTTTTTGAAAGGTAATAGAATTATTATTTTCCTGTGCAGTCTGACAACTAGAGGAAGTGAAAGGGGTTGCTTTTAAGTCTCTCTGGAGGAAAGTTCGACCTCATTCAGACACTAACCACCAAATGTCTACACTCCAAATAAAGTTTGATGAGGAATTAGCAATTAAAGATGGTGTTGAACAGATTGTACAGAATTTTCCATTCCACTTGGTAGTAATGTTATTATTACTATTCAAAATCACCAAAAATTACTTATATGCTGGTCTTTTTTTTTTTACCCCCAGTGGGTTTTTTTTTTTGTTTGTTTGTTTATTTGCTCATTTGCTTGCTTTTCTCAAAGAGGTACCAAGTGAAATTGCATTGGTTTCTCTTACCCTGGTTAAGAGAAAAATTCAATGTGGGCTCATAAATCATGTTAACTAGTTCACTCAAAGGTAACTACTTCGCTTCATTACTGGGAGGTAATATTACCAAAAAAGGTTCTCTTTGTTAACAATGGAACTGTTTAAAAAATGCTAATATGAAAACATTTTCAAATAATATCTGCAGAACAAATTCCTAGTTTTGGATGGCTGGTACAGCTAGATAGATGCGTTAAGTCATGCATATTTGTGATTTGTTCCTCACTGGCAGTGGGGAACTAACTACATATTGGAATTTTTTGCCCTGGTCCTGGCTCATCTACAAAAGCCTATTGAGAGGCTACTGAGTGGGCCATCTGCAGCAGATGCTGCAGAAGGTCATTCTAGAGTGTGGTCCATATGTTCCTGCCAGTTTAACTACAGGCAATTGATAATAGAGGCTAGCCTTTTGTCAGCATAAAAACGTTTCGCTCTCTAGGACTGAATTCCATTCCTGAAGTTCTTCACAAGCTCGTTATTTTGCTCATTTTACCTTTTCTTCTCTCCTTGTGTCCAGTTCCTTTCTCTGTTCTCTGATTTTTAGATTGTTGTGGCCTGTGCAACTTTTCCTCTAATTGCTTCTATCAATTTCTTAGTCATGTAGGTATAAAACTTCTGAGTTTAACTTTGGTAAAAATAAATTGGTTCCCTACCCTGGAAGGGAAAATTGCAAGAGTAGATAATGAATCTGCACTCACTGGCTACTCAGACTTGATGTTCCCTTTTTTTTTTTTTTTTTTTTTTTTTTTTTTTTTTTTTTTTTTTTTTTTTTTTTTTTTTTTTTTTTTTTTTTTTTTTTTTTTTTTTTTTTTTTTTTTTTTTTTTTTTTTTTTTTTTTTTTTTTTTTTTTTTTTTTTTTTTAAACTTTTTTCCTAACAGAGACAAGGCTGCTCTTACAAAGTCTTCTTTAGCAATGGGTACAGTCAAAATGCACATATTGATTAGTGTTCTCTCCAAAGCCCGTTATCTGCTTTGAAGACCGGTTCATTAAAATGTGTCCTTTTTCTACAATACAGAACTTGTGAAGACTGCTGAGGCTGTAAGGAGTAATTCATTAAATGTTCCTAGAGGTCTGTATAGGAGCAGAAAACTTCTCAGTACAAAGTTTAGTTTCCTGAGGTATTCCAGGGTTTGCTAAAAGTGATTTTGTTGTTGTCATTTCCACATGTTGCTGTCATGGAGATCTATTCTTTGGGAAAAAAGAACTTTCCTAGGAAGTAATAAGCTCATTTAATGAAAATAACATACAGAGACAGACAAGGGCATACAGGTATGCACATCCCCTTACTGAAATTAGTCCTCTGAATAAGGTTTCCTGCTTTTAAGCAGATGCCTTAACATTCTTTGTCTCTAGTTTCTTTTAAGTGTTTCTACAGGATGTAAGCAGATGTGCTTATTTTTATTTAAAGAGGACTGGAATACAGTCCTGTTTACTATTAAAGAATAATATGTTAACATTCTACAAGTAAAAGTCTTACTAGTGAAATCAGCTATCTGAAAGTTGGTCTCACATATACAAGGAAGTATATCACACAAGGTATTCAATACGACAACTGTAACAGAACAAACATAGAAAATATTAATCAGAATACATTAGAAAATAGGATTCTGATTTTTAAAAGTTGTTCTTTTAAAAAACAGGGCTATGTACTCCCATAATTTTCTGATAAGAAAGTTTTATTACTACATCAGACAGGAACAATAAAGTAGAATAATTTAAAATCAACGAGAACTCAGTAATTTCCACAGAATGTTTAAAGAGTTTGAGAAGAAGTGTTAGAGGGAATTATAACGTGTTTAAATTATCTCAAATCCAATTATTCATAATCGGAATTCTACTAGTGAAATTTTAGTAGTGGAGTATTGAAATAATCTCAAAGTGCTCCTTCACAAATTTTTACTGCTGTTTCTTATGTTTGGATATGTAAAAGGTGATGAAGTTCTACATAAATATAAGAGCTATATTTCATAGAAAAACAGATAAAAAAAGAGAAAAGTAATAAAAAAATATTTCTCTATGGTTGTATGAGTCATAGGGTCATGAAGTTATGCTTCTCCAGACTTAAAGAAGCATAAAAATCTGGGGTTAAGGATAGTCAGTTCCAAGCATGCTGGGATGGAGCATGAGCTGCTCTCAATGTGGTTTCTGCTGCTGTGGTATGTGAGGCTGAGCAGATGTCCCAAAGTGCTACTGTGCACATGATCACCGACAGAAACATGTGGAGAGCAGTGCTCTCTTAAGCACTTGAGGAAACCCAAACACCAGCAGTTTGCTTCAGTTCTGTTCCTTTTTCCAACTGGCAAGGACTGTTTTTTCCTACTGAAAAAACGTGCACACCATCACTCTCTTTATTCATACACACAGATTCCTCAATGACTTTCATTCCATCTATTAACCATGCAGAATTACCCCTTATCCAGTGACCAGCACAAACCCTGACTTGCTGCTAGGTGGTAGCTACCCTCCTCCTTGCTGGATGATCCAGACTGAAGTTCAACCACAAATCACAGCTTCACCTGTGCAGGACAGAGAGTAGGCTCACATACAAACCATCTAGTAGCGCAGTTAAATAGAAGATAGATTAGACTACAGTAGCCTCGGAAAAACAACCAGTCTGCCCAGCAGCATGTTTACTCACAAGACAGACCTTTTTAAAATCCACTCCATAACATTTTCCTCCCTGATCAACTTTGATTTCTCCTTTTCCTCAACCTTGGCCCTTCCCATAAACATGCTTTCTACCCTAATAATCCTACTCTATAGTTCCATAGTTTCATCAAAACATACTGTAAGAAGTCTTACACAATACATGTGGGACTTACAGTGCTCTTATTTTCTCTGTCTTTCCAGATACTAGGATGTGTCAGGACTTCCTCTTTATGACCATGGGGTTCTTAGTGACTTATCAGTTAGAGATCTGAGAGCTCTGTTCTTTGCTGATGTTTCATTAATTTCCTGTTCCATAGAGGTTGTGTATCTTGTTTTAACTCATTACTTTTCCAGCATCTTGATAATCTTTTAGGCTTCCATTCTGCTTATTCCCACATTAAGGATTAAGAAAAAGTTAAGAAAAAATTCTAAAATACTATATATGTATCTATATCTATCTATATATATATATATATAGAGAGAGAGAGAGATTAAAGAAGGTAACACTAGTTCTCAATTAGTTGCTTAGTAATTAAACGTAAGTGAATAAGCAGAGAAATATTAAGACAATATAAGACAGACAGTGCAGAGCAGTAGTCCTAAAAGATACAGAGAAGCACTGGAAATTGTGTTTGGACCACCACCTTATTTTTTTTGCCCATATTTCCCCTCATTGACACTTGTTTTCTTGTTTCTTTGGACGTTTCTAGCACTAAGTCTGCAGTAGGATTTTTTTTTGGAACTGGCATTTTTGTATTGTAAGAATTTCTTGGAAGATTAATTCAAATAACATAGGAATTGCATTAATGGAGATAAAGGTAATTCCTGATCCTTTTTAACACAATAACTGCAAGACTCTGTAGATAGATCACTGGGATTTTACTGCATTTACTGCTTCTCTTTAATGGACTTGTTGCATTTTCTTCACTTCTCATGTTCTTATTGGCACTGAAACTTTAATAATGAGTTTCTAAGGATGTTAAACTCCACACTATCTACTGAACAGACTGTAGTTACCAATAAGTAATTGTACAGATCTAGTTATAGCTCCAGTGATCTTTTTTTTTTTTCCTTGGTGATACCTTCAAGTGCACAAATGTCTTCTCAACCTTCTGTAAGCCTTCTGATTATAAGATTGTTAGGATTTTCATAAAATCAATAGTATATAGATAGACATTTCCTTGATTTCAGATAACTTTTCAATTATCTTTATTTTTTTATAGTTCATAGAAATTACTTCTGTCTTTTACAGTCTCACAATAATGTCAGATATAAGTCAGACATTTAATCTACCCCTTGGAGTTGTACTCAAAGTTTTATTCTCACTGAATATTTTTTAAGGATTGAATCTGTATTTCCTACCATGAGACACACTGCAAGTCGTTGAGAATACATTCTTCAATATTGAGGGCAGGGTTAGCATACTTTTGAGGTTGAATAGCTGATTTTATTCAAGTGTGTCATGTTTTTTTTAACCCTCTGTGCCTTCTGTGAATGGTTTTGACAATTCTAGAATTTTCTCGAATAAAGAAAACAAAACTTTTCTAAAAATGAGTAATTGTTATGTTTTTATGTAGTTTTGAACATTCTACAGCACTCTAAACACTGACTTAAATTTAATCTTTAACACTATCTTAATAGGATGTGTAATTCTTGCAAGAACAATTATCAAACTCAACGTACAGTGAGCAACCTTTCTGTGCTTCACAAACAAATTTGATGCATGTGACAGTAATTTACATTCCCCATAAGAAGTAGAAGGATTTTCTGTTGACAGTAAAAATATTACTGCAATAGAAAGGTTTTGGAATAAGTTTTAATGGCAAAAAAAATAATCACGAGATGTACTGCAACACCAGAGGGTGTTTCACAATAAACATGTGTGGATTTTTCTCCTTTGCATATTTCTCTGTTTCTTTTTTTGTAATATATTGATAAAAGACTTCGGATTAAAATAATTCAAACAAGGAAATTAGAATATTCTAATATAAGTTATAGAAGGATTATAAAGCCTCTTCACGTGTCTTGATCAAAGCTGCTGGGCTATGTACATGGTACTAAAACCATCTTCTTCCTAAGGAGTTAAGAAAACTAAAATTTGACTATGAATAGAGAAGTATTTGTAGTCTTCTTTCCAATGCATTCCTTACTTAATAAGGGTATGTAGCTATTGACAATCCAGATTTTCAACAAACATAATGAACAACACTTATAGATGAGAGTCTGGGTTTAATCTATTAAAACATGGTCCACTCAATTAAATTAAATATTTAAGTTTTGAATAATATTATTCAAAAACATATACATTTCATGGCAGTGTCTGTGGGAAGATTTTAATTTTTGCAATTTTCTGAGATTTATCCTTTTTTAACATACGGTAATATCACAATTTCAATGTATCCCTTAGTGATCCATCTGACTCCCTCCTAGTATTTTAAGTATTCTGTCTGTCATCTGCATTGGAGGCTTGAGCAATTATAGAAGGAGATGCCCTATGCCATCCTGGTTTTCTTATAGCAAATTTATTTAATGCATCCATGATTTTGCAGTAATGTTGCTTGTTTTCAAGCAAAATATATTATCTTCTAGAATACTGGAGATGTATGGTTCATTTGGGTGAGAGCCATATCATCTTTCTGGTACTGAATGATGTTAAATATAACCTCTTAAATTCCTTGTACCCTGAAAAATGGGTTTTTTTCCTCTAGACTATTAGAAAGAGACAAATATAGAAACAAACCCAATTAGTTTATTTACCAAATATTAATTGAAATAAAGAGTAGTAAAGAAAATACTGGGAAATGTTGTGGCACATATAATCAAAAGGATTCAATGAATCTCTGCTTTCTCCTGGTTTTTTTTAATTGCTTTATAAAAGATGTAACCTTAAAACATGATTCAATATTTTCAGTGTGATTACAGATCTTGTGGTGACCTGGAAAATATTATATAATCCATATGGACTGAAAACATTGACAAAAAAGAACTGTTCCTTCTGTTTAATATTTTTACCCCTGTTCTCAGGTTAAGAATCCTGTGTCACACTAAAAACAGCAGTAATGTATTCTGCTCCAGTTCCTCTCTGCAAGTGGGCTGTTACCAAAAGCAAATATTGAAGCTAATTTTATTTACAGCTATACTTGTTTTCAGTTCCTCTACATTTCTGAGTGAGCAATTTTGTTGCAAGCCCACACAGCTCTGTTTTAGGAAGAAAAAGTTTCTTTTTCTTACTTTGATCATTAAAAATGTACTTTGCACATATGTCTTTCACAGAAAATCTTATTTTCCCTCTGTATTCTGTCTTGTCATATGGAAATATATGTTCACTGTCACAGGGTGGGATTCAAACACATGCAGTCAGAAACTAGAAAGACATAGTGGATGTTTTCCTAGTTAATAGGAAGCATGGATTGGAATCAAACTGTTCTGCTACAACCATTTTAAACACAGCAGCTCACAAACTGAGGGAAGAAGTTCATGGCTACTCAGAGGTCAGTTGCTGCTACTTAGTTTCTCAGCAGGATAGAAAATAATCATAACAGCAAATGCACGAGAAGCTGCTTGGAGAACCTTGTCTCCTTCTTCTACCTCACCAAAACTTTCTCATCGGTGCTCCCCACCTTGTCCCTAGTTCTGAGAGTTATAGTTGATGTCCTGGAATTCCGCAGCAAAACCCCATATGTTCTCAAGTTGATAGCAACTTGGGAAAGAAAAAATTCATATTTCTTATCAAAAGATATCTGATAATTGGAGCTACTCAAGGGAAGAAAGGCTTATCTCTGAAGCCAGGGTGAATACTCATGTCGGCTGTTACTAGGGAAGGAAATGTTAACCAATTGGAAACTGAAGCAGTGAGAGCAAAAACACTTAATTGTACCATATGTGAAAGACAAATAATGACAAATAATGTTAATTTTTATTCCAATAACGTTTTTTAATCTCTGTTGTTGAATTATTTCTTTTTATTCTTCCTATCCAGGTTTAAATAAGCAACTATTTTTCTCTTTATAGGCATATTTGAAACACTTTCAAGTTAGAATTTTCCCTTAATTTGAAAACTCTCATAATATTAACACTGCTCCTAAAAATAGCAGAGACGTCATGAAGGACAAATTGTGAGAGTTGTTAATTTATGTCGACTATTACATATAATTTTTACAGAAAATCCCCTGGCATGTGTCCATTTTCAAACATATATTCAGGAATTGTTTATGCGTTCCCTTTAATAATATTTTTGCCCTTTTTTATTCAAAACCCTTGGAGCGTTTTTATAATGTAACCAGCTTGTTACTAACAAAATCATTCTAAATAACACCCACATTATTTTTCATCACATATTTCTATGATATACACAATGGAATAGTTGAGGACTGGCACAGGTTACCTAGAGATGTACAGTTTCCATCCTTAGAGATATCCAGAACTCAATTGGGTGAGGTCCTGAGTGACATGCTCTGACTGTGAATTTATCTCTGCCTTTTGCAGGGAATTAGGCCAAATGACCTTCTTAGGACACTTACAACTTAAACATTTCTATCATTCTATCTTGATCATAAAAGACCATATTTTATCAATATGATAGCTAGTAGAAGTTCTTTCAGTAGCTTAGTGATATAGCAGACAACAGAATTTAGGTGGAGGTATACACAGCACTGAAATTTGTATACTCTTTTATAAAACATCATTCATAAGTAAGCAGGAGACTATAAGAATCCAAATTGGTTTTTTCTGTTGTGTATTTGGTGAATGTAAGAGATGCATAGAATATATGTTAACAATAGAAGAAACATCTAAAGGTATGCAAAGAAAAAGAAAAAGAAAAAGAAAAAGAAAAAGAAAAAGAAAAAGAAAAAGAAAAAGAAAAAGAAAAAGAAAAAGAAAAAGAAAAAGAAAAAGAAAAAGAAAAAGAAAAAATCAAACAAAAACCAAACAAAATCAAGAACAAAACAAAATAAAGAAAACCTACATTTAAAAAGGTAATAAATATTTCCTAAAAGAGTATTTAATTAAGTTAAACTGTGACATAAAGCTCCAAACTATGCAAATAGACTTTTCCATTTAAGAAAAATAAATAAAAACAAAACCCAGTTAATTTTACTGTCAGACTGTTTTTCCTAGCTTCTTACAGTTGTGAGCTATAGAATATTTCAAATCTTTTGCTCTTTCCTTTTTTTTACCAGTAATAATTGCATTTTTTCATTAAAATATTAGACTTCACAGACAACAACGTTATTAAAGTCCTTTTTGCCAGTTTCACCTGGACAGTCTTTACCATCTGCATTCTTGCATGTTTGGATCCCATTATCTGTATAATTTGTTGGAGGAAAGAAGAAAAAAAGTCTACAACAGAACCTCTGAGACGATTTCACACATCTGTTCCTGCAGGTGATCTTTCATTCTTTTTCATTTATAATTAATGAAAAATAATGGTGCTGACACAAGTTAATTACGATGAAAAATTACAGTTTTTGCTATTCATTATTTTAATGGCAAATTACTTTGAGATTTTCAAACACTGTGCTTAAGCAATTAGAACTGTTCATAAGAAGTTCACCAGTGGATTTTTTTTTTATTTGTATGAGTTTGTACTCTGTGTAGTGAAGGGAACACACAATGTTTTTCATTAACTACTGAGGTAACACAACAAGAGATATTAATTACTAGTCCTGTGTCTGAGGTAGGAAAATTAAGAACAAACTGAACATATGTCAGTGTAGCAGAGGTCAGTCAAAAATACATGAAAACATACACTATAGTAAATTTTCTCAACAGATCTAGAAGAAGTATTAAAATGTCATCTGAAAATTATTTAATGTAAGTAATCAGAAATACTGTGATATCTTCACCAAAATATTATATTACGACTTTAAAAAATAAAATTATAATCTCCTAACTAGCATACACAAATTAGAATAATGTTTCTTCTATATCTTGCTATTCTTATTAATTTAAAAAGTATACGTGATATTTTTCAGATATTCAGATATTTAAAGATAATGTATGGTTGAAACATAATAAACAAGTCTAATATGTACAGGCTCATGACTAACTAACCGACTGCCTCCAGGCAGCTCGTGTGGACCAGCACCACTTCTACTTCGACGTCGGTGCAGCAGAAAGGAGTGAGCAGATGGCGGATGAAAGCCTACCGTAGAGGACAGTCGCTGGCTTGGCAGAGCTGGGCCGGGCCAGGTTGGGCGGGGCAGGAGCTGGGAGGGGACCAGTTGAGCCTAGGAGATTCCTGGACCAACAAGGGGGAGAGGTGGGACAGTCCTGTTTAGAGAGGGTGGCCAGGTGGGCCTGTGGGATCCCCGGACTGGCGGGAGGGTGGATGGGGTAGTCCCATTTGGAGGGCCATGGGTGGGCAGTGCGAGGGGGAACTTGTTGTGACATGGTGGAGGGGAGGGTAAGGTTAGGGAGAGTAGTGGGTTTTTCTGAGGGTTGTGGGGGGTTTAGGCTGGCTGGGGACATGGGAGGTGGCCAAGCCCTGGGTGGATGCAGGGACCCCTTACATGTGTGCCTGCCCCACTTAGGGATATGTCGGGATCGCTTCTGTTCCAGCATTGTTTCAGTGTAAGTGGGATGTGATGGGCTTGGCTTGCCTGCAGCTTCTGCCCGGGAATGGTTATAGCATCTTGGAAGGGTATTTAGGGCAAGGAAATGTCCCTGGGTTAGAGTGTAGGAGGCTGTGGGGGACAAGTAGGGAAAGAAGGGCTTGTCCAAATCATATCAGTGGGGGAGAAACCTATATGCTCTTATGAGGTTGTGAGCTGTGCTGGTGGTGGTGTGTATGCCTTCGATAGGGTCTCCCATGCGACAAAGGTCAAAACTGAAGGGTCAGATAAAATGTGTCCATGGGGAAGATGGGCTCACTAGCCTTCTGATGATCATCCCAGGAGAAGGACAACTCTAATTTCAAACCCAGGTAGATTGAGCTCGCTTGTCCTGTAAGGCCATCCGTCCAAGAGAAGGATACTCTAATTCAAACTTACGTCCTGAGGACCTCACTGTCACGGTCCAAGCTTGCTAGGCCCTGGCAGATGAACCTCAGGAGTAAAGGGTGGGACTAGTTCTATGCAAGCTGAGCCCCACCTAAAAAATCCACTGTGCAGGCTCAAAGGATATATCCACACTTGTAAAGCCCTGCAGCGACAGGTGAGGGATGACAGGGCAGGTGATAAGGTGCACTGGAAGCTGCAGTCCTGACCCTGCAGGCAGGCAGTTCAGGACACTGGTCGCCTGAGTCTGACCCCGGAGATGACAGCCTCTTTCAACAGCATCCTGAATTACCAAGCAGCCTTTTTGAAGGAGGTCACTGCCTGCTCCACATGGAGAGGGGTCTAGAAAAGGTGGCCTAACCAAAGCTCATCTCCACCCTTCACCTGCTTGGTTAACCGCGGCCAACGGGCATCTTCCGTTGCGGTCAAATAAAGTTTAAGAGTCAAAGGCATACAGCTGCCTTCAAAGGTGTATTCAAATTAATACTCGCATGCTGGAACATCAGAACCATGCTTGAAACTGCGGATAGTGGCTGTCCTGAGTGTCACTCTGCTCTAATTGCCCACGAACTGTCACGACTCAACATCGACATCGCTGCTCTCAGTGAAGTTCATCTCCACAAGGAAGGCAGCCTTAGAGAACATGGTGCCACAGAGAGAGTTATACACTCTACTGGTCAGGTAAACCCAGTTCTGAAAGACCAACTCTCAGGAGTTGGCTTTATGATTAAAAACTCTATTGCCTCTAAACTTGAAAACTTGCCAACAGGTCATTCCGATCATATTATCTCCTTACACCTCCCACTACACAACAAGCAACATGCTGTTCTCTTCAGTATATATGCCCCAACCCTCCGAGCTGACACTGCCAAAAAAGATAAATTGTACACCAACCTATGCTGCCTTATCCAAAAGGTTCCTGCAGATCGTTATCCTTGGTGATTTCAATGCCAGAGTAGGAAAGAACTCTGAAGCCTGGAAAGGAGTATTAGGCAAGCACGGTGTTGGAAACTGCAACGATAATGGTCGCCATCTGCTAGAGTTTTGTGCAGAGCAGCAGCTTACCATCACCAACACTATCTTTCAGCAGAAAGATAGTTTGAAGACAACTTGGTGCATCCTAGATCCAAGCATTGGCACCTCATTGATTATATCTTCCTCCAACAGAGAGATATCTGCGATGTTAGTCACACTCGCATGATGCCTAGTGCAGAATGTCAAAAAAATCACTGACTTGTGAATTGTAAATTTAACCTCCACTCTAAGCTCAAACCTAAAAGGAGAGGTATTCCAAGGAGGAGACTCCAAGTTAACAATCTTCAAACAGCTACAGTGAGAGACAGTTTCCAGGTAAATCTTCAATCCAGGCTCGAAGATCATTCCATAGATCTCTCTCCTGAAGTGCTTTGGCAATTTATGAAAAATATCATCCTGCAGTCCTTTGAAGAATCCCTAGGGTTCTTCTTCAAGAAAAACAAGGACTGGTTTGATGAAAAAAATCAAGAGATCCAGGAATTGTTGAGAAAGCAGAGGACTGCTCACCAAGCACACCTTGCTCAGCCATCTTGCTATGTAAGAAAAGCAACCTTTCGTCTTGCATGCAGTAAACTCCTGTAGAAACTTCGTGACATCCAGAACAAATGGTGGATCGATCTAGCAGAAAAGATTCAATTATGCACAGATTTGAGTGATTACAGAGGATTCTATGAGGCTCTGAAAACAGCTTATTGTCCCACACATCAGCTTCAAAACCCTTTACTCAGTGCAGATAGTCAAACGCTTCTCAGAGATAAAACTTCCATTCTGAATTAATAGTCAGAACATTTTCAGACTCTCTTCAGTACCAGCTGTGTAGTTCAAGACTCAGCAATTCAGTACATTATCCAGAAAATGATGAAAACTGAATTGGATATTGCCCCCACAATGGGAGAAACTCCTAAGGCCATACAGCAGGTGAAAACTGGCAAGGCAGCTGAGGTTGATGGAATTCTACCTGAAGTCTGGAAGCATGGAGGCCAAGCACTCTATGCTAAATTTCATGAGTTTGTCGTGCATTACTGGGAACTAGATAAATTTTCATCAGATCTTCATGATGCAGTCATCATCACTTTGTACACATAAAAAGAAGATAAATCAGATTGCCCAAATTACTGAGGTATTATTTTCCTCTCCATTGCTGGTAAAAGCCTTGCAAAGATGCTTTTGAACAGATTAATACCTGTTATCACAGAAGACCTTCTACCTGAAAGCCAACGTGTTTTCAGAGCTAATAAGAGCACCACAGACATGGTATTTGTTCTCAGACAACTGCAAGAGAAAGAGTCTGTAATTTCTGTTGATTTCGCCAGAGTTTTCGATACTGTTAGCAGAAAAGCCTTGGGGCAGATTTTGGAACATTTAAGATATCCCCCTAAGTTCCTCAAAGTGGTCATTTTGCTTCATGAGGATCAGTTTGGCCAAGTCAGATATGGCGATGCACTTCCTGAGTCCTTCCCAATAACCAGTGGTGTGAAGCAAGACTGCATTCTTGCACCAACTCTATTCACAATCTTTTTCAGCATGATGCTCCAAAGGGCCACAGCAGACCTCGATGAAGAAAACAGTTGGGAGCCTTTTCAACCTAAGGTGACTAAAGGCCCACACTAAGACCTTAAATCATCTTGTCCGTGAGCTCCTTTACACTGATGATGCCACCCTCATCGCCCACACAGAAGCAGCTCTGCAGTGTTTAAAATCCTGCTTTATAGAGGTTGCTGAGCTTTTGGGGCTGGAAGTCAGCTTGAAGAAGACAGAAGTTTTCTTCCAACCTGCACCTCAGGAAATCTTTCATGATCTCTATATCATCATTGGCAAATCAGAACTCAAGTCAGTCCAGCAATTTAATTACCTGGGAAGCATCATCTCCTTGGACAGTAAAACTGATGAAGAGATAGACAATAGGTTAGCAAAGGCATACAGAGTTTTTGGTAAACTCCACAAAAGAGTTTTGTGTAATAAACACCTGAAGAAAAGTACAAAGATCAGCGTTTACAGAGCCATGTTACTGTCTACTCTTTTATATGGGTCTGAATCATGGGTCATTTAACTCCACCACTTACGCCTCTTAGAACACTTCCATCAGCGCTGCCTCCATGCAATCCTAAACATCCACTGGACTGACTATGTGACCAACACGTCTGTCCTTGAACAGGCAGCAGTCACGAGCATTGAGGCCATGCTGCTGAGAACACAGCTGTGCTGCGCAGGGCACATCTCCAGGATGCAGGACTACCGCCTCCCTAAGATCGTGCTCTATGGGGAACTTGCCACTGGCTGCCGCAAGAGAGGAGCCCTGAAGAGGAGATACAAGGACTGCCTGAAACAATCCCTCAGCCTTGGCCATATTGATCATCATCATTGATCTAACCTGGCCTCCAATCAGGAAACATGGAGACACACTATTTATAACTCTGCTGCTTCTTTTGAGAACACAGGTAGAATCATTCTTGAGGAGAAAAGACAACACAGAAAGAATCGTGTCTTGCCGATACCACTTAAGGAGACTTTCCGCTGTGCCTTTTGCAACCGGACTTGTCTATCTTGCATTGGCTTTTTTAGCCATCAGAGTGCTTTCAGCAAACGTGAGTAGAGTCCTTCCCAAGTCTTCATTTGTGAAGCCTAGCCATGATGATGATGAATGACTAACTGAGAATGGGTTGCCTTGCATTTTACTTTGAAAGCTGAATTGTTGACAAATAATATTGCTTTTATGGCATATCACTGGTGTACTTAAACAATGCATGGATTAACACAAAAATTAGCTCAAGAAGTGCTGTTAAACCTGTTTATCTTTCATCTAATTAGCTTTTAGGCAGATTAAATCCTGCTTCATTATTCATGAATCTACTGCTATGTTAACCTTATAGAAATTGTATCAGTTTCAGTGCAAAGATGATCATGAATCACAGAACAAAAATTGTAAAACAGCACTTCAATATACATCAAATACCTGACCCCAAAAACAAAGCCGGAGTGCCAGGACAAGATTTTGCAACAGAATAGAAATCACAGGAAGCATAAAATATGCAAATAGGACATGGAAGAAAATAAGAACATAGATTTACATACTTTAAAAATACTGTAGACAGAAATAAGTGCTATGATTTTCATAGATATTTTACTCCTGACTGGAGTATGTCAACTGAGTATATCAATCTGATACACTATAATGTAGGAAACAACAGAAATTTCTCATAGATCAGAAGCACAGGGGAAAATAAAGTTAGGAATTTACTCACTTTTACACATTTACTGAATTACATTTCTTTTGGAACATAAAAATAAATTATCTGAAAACTTTAACACCATATATGGAATATGTCTCCTGTTTCAGAAGATAAGATTTATTTTGATTATTTTATTTTATTTGGTCTGTGGATTATAAATGAAACTTGGAAAGAGCCAGGACCACTGTTAGATCACCAGCAAACTGTAGACATAACTAGGCTCTTATCGTAAATTCGTAGCATTGCTGCTAAGCATTTCCAAAGCAAACATCTACAAACGACAAATAGGTTGTGCTTTTGTGATGCAGATAGACACTCCCTGGGGGCTACTCCAATACCACTGAACTCATTTTCACTTAAAGCTAATAAATACATGACCCTGGATCTTCAAATCTTTGTCTATTATCTAGACATTAACCAGCTGTTCCTTGACATCCTATTACTTGCTTACATTTTATGTAATTGATTAAATTGAACAGGGATACTACCCAGCCCTTACCCTCCCCACCCCCGCCAAAAAGAAAAGAGAAATTATTTTAGATTTTTATATTTTATTATATTACTTATATTTTAGATTCTCTACCTTCTGAGCTTTTTACTACCTTAACATAATATAATTTTAAGAAATACTGTGGCAATCAAAGATATAGCTCATCACACCAATAAATAGTGTGTCTTTTGTGTTATTATCCCTGATAGTAAATAAGTTTGTGACACCTATGACTTGTGGAAGATGACAGGATTCTTTACCTTTTACATTGCTATGATTTTTTTAATCAAAATCTTTAATGAATAAACCTCTGAGTGTAGTAGTAACAGACTACAAGCACAAAGGATAACATGCATGTATTATTTAAAAAGTTTGATAGCATGAAAATCTCGCATAAGTGGTTTCAAACATCAGGACCCACAGAGTATCACAAAGTCCAATTCATAGTTTACACGTAATATCATTTATTGGGCAAAATTTTAAAAAGCAACTCATAATATTTTATTTGAGAATGTCTTAGAGGTCTACCTACAAGCTCATTACTAAGGGCAATAATAAGGAAGACATGACACTTGACACAGTGTGGTTATTACACATTTACTTGCAGATTTTATATTATTTACCAAAATAACTGGACAATTAATAATAAGTCAGTCCCTTACTAATCTACAGTTTACAATGACATGAAAGATTTGCAGAGTTGAAAGAACATCCTGTTTAGAGTTCTATTCATTATGTTTTCTTCCAGATTAAGATGGAAAACAAACAAATCAGTTTTTTCAAGTTTGGTGGCTTCTGCACATCCTGAGTTTTGGCACATGTACAATGTGTGTAAAATAGGCTGGAGTAATAAAAGCCTACCACGAGTATGTCCCAGAATAAGGATCTTCCTACTTATAACTGAGGTTCAACATTTTAAGCCCACAGTGTCTGAGATCAGATGATAGGCACATAGAAAAAAAGAAATCTGAAAAAAATACATATTAGCAGATATCTACACCTGTAGAATAACCTCTGAGCTATTCAGCTCATATTCAGCAAATAATCCAAGAACAGAATCAGGCATTTTTAGTATGCAGTTTATCTCACCCTAATGTAATTGTCTAATATCGGTCAAAGGAGATTTGCCCCAGAAGTTCATGATTTGTCCCTGTGGATTACAAAGTGAGCCCAGGGTAAATAAATCAGAGACTCTATGTAGAGGCTTGCATTACAGATGTCAAAAGGTAGGTGAGATGAATCCCTCTTCATGGGGTGAAAAGGCTTCACAGCCCTGCTATAAATTGAGACAGAGACACCAGCAATCAGAAAGAAAACTGAGAGAGATGATTTATGATTGTTAGGAAAGATTATTTATCAGCTGAAAGAATGTCTCCTGCCCTCTACCTGTCTGCAGTCTGCACAACAAAACATGAGACATGATCAGTCACAGTAGAAGAGGAGGTTAACAGCTGGCTGAACTGTAAAGTCTCTCCCCTCCCTTTATCCTCCTTTAGAACAGAATCTTTGCTGCCTCTCAAATTGCTCCTCCACTCCTGTGAGAGAAAAAGATATAATCAAGAACTTCTGTTCCTTTCTTGCCTTCCTTAAATTTCTCACAAAATGATGTTCAGACTAACCTGACTCATTTTGGTCTTCATATTTTTTTGATGTTTTCTTCAAAAGACAAAAATGTGATATCTTAATCCCATCTAAGCCAAAGATCATGATTACTTGAACCTGTGTGACTTTTACTCAGTGCTCATTTGTTCTGTTCTGGTCTACAGTTCAGCTTAAGTTTGATGTATCATATTAATTTATTTTGTAGGAGTTGATCAATTAACTTGAGAAAACTCTGCGTAGTGTTGATTCAATCATGTAACAAGCATAATTTAATACAAATCATGCATCAGACATTGATTTTGCCCAACTGCTTGGTAGAATTAGTGTCACTAAAAGACACAGTCAAGCTGAACTAATGATATTAAGCATTTCTGCAATTTATCTCTTGCTATAATGAACAGTAAGTGATATAATGACCAACAAGATTAATGATAAAATAAACATGCTAGTTAGATTCACTGCACAGAAGTCCAACTCAAGACAGTGCTTTGTAATCAATTATATGGGACTTGCAATCAATTATATGGGACTTGCAATAATAATTGATATATAAGTTAATATAAAAATTGTCTCATTAATAGAATTTGAAAAAAAAAAATCAAGTAGTTATATTTTCAGTTGTATAAATTTTAAGTTTCCAGCACTGGTGCTGTTAGTGTTCATGTCAATAGCCAATTTGAAAACAAAACATACAAACAAAAAATCTCCCACCAAACAAACAAAAAAAGCAAAAAAACCCAAAAGACCCCCCAATATATAAAAAATCCACAATATTGCAGACGTTTGTTTCATTAAGCAGGGAAACAGTTTGTAAGAAACTTAATTAAAGTTGCTTTACAAAGCTTCAGCAATACAATTTTTTGAGTATTTCATATTTAAATTAATAAACCTACTAATCATGGGCAGCTTTCATAATCCAGATCAGAATAAAAGGAAACAACATAAAAGGTTCAGTATAAAAGGAAACAAAATAGAGCAGCTTATGAGAAGAAAAATTAAAAAATATCTTCTGTCTTATTTTCCAACAGATCTAATGAACACTGAAAAATCTAGTTGATTCCTAATCAGCAAGGTTAAATTTCATTTGTTACAGCTTTCTTCGTGGATTTTTTTTTTCTTGTGTGTGTGTGTGATTGTTTGGGTTTGGTAGGTTGTTTGTTGTTGTTGTTGTTGGGGATTTTTTTTCCAAACACTGTAAAAATCTGGTTTTCCGTTGAAAATATTTGCCATTGCCATAAACCACGATCTGTTCTCTAGTGTATCTCCCTTGAAAATAGAAATCAAGCTAAATTCTTTTGAATTTCTAGGACTGTTACACAACATATTTTCTGGCACAAATCACAATTTTCAGAAGAAAATCAAATGTTTTGCATACATTTGCTACAGAGAGTTATCATAATGTCAAACTAACCATAAGCCTAGTTTATTATCAGGTTATGAACTCCAGTTATTCTTACAGTTTAAAACATGGACCAGATTCATGGGAAAAAAAGACCATGGACCATTTCATATACTGCATTGAGAGTTGCTTAAATATAGCATGATTTTTATGAAATTTGATTTTCAGATACCTATTGGGTGAGAATGGCAATGTTATATATCACAAACTGAATGAATTAATAAAGAATATTTTGCTTTTGGTGACAGAAAATTGAATAATTCATATAACAAATCAAAAAAATCATATCAGCTTGATTTTACATACCAAACACAAAATATTGTTCTTATACTGGGTAAGATATTTTCTTAAAAATTTGATAGAAAATAATTTCAAAATGCTAGCTGAAAAAAGCCAAAGTGTTACCTACTCAAATAAAAAATCAGTTGTATTTTTGAATATTTTTTGTAAGTGCAGTTTTAAAAATTTGTTTTCTGTATGCTTAAGGAACTTGAATGAGCTATTGATTCTACTATCTATTTGGGGGAAGAAGCTCTAACTCCTATATGAAAATTTCTCGATTGCTTCTGTGGTTTCTAACACACCAGCAACCATTACATCTCTGCTGCTGTGTGTTTCTTCACCCCTGCGATGACTATGGTGCTATGCACATTAGAAAAGGGATATTTCAAATATGCAGGTCCTGTTCAGTCTAGAGCAATATCAGCATCCTATTTAAAAATTTACTTCAAAATATTTACCAAAGTAAGCAAACCCATTGTTACAATTACTTGGTCCCACTTTTTTTTGTTGTTTGTTGGGCTTTTTTAATTTATTTTACAATTAATTTGCAGCAAGGCATACAGGAATCATAGAATATCGTGAATATGCTGAGTTGGAAGGTGCTCATCAGGATCCTCAAGTCCAGCTCCTGGCCCTACACTGGACATGCCAGGAATCGCACCATGTGCCTGAGAACATTGTCCAAACACTTGAACTCCATTGGGCTTGGTGCTCTGACCACTTCCCTGGGGAGCCTGTTCCAGCACCCAAACAACCTCTGGGTAAAGAACCTTTTTTTAATATGTAACCTAAACCATCCCTGACTCAGCTTTAGGCAGTTCCCTCAGGTCCTGTCACTGGTCACCACAGAGAAGAGATCAGTGCCTGCCCCTCCTCTTCCCCTCAGTCTCCTCTTCTCTGAGCTGAACAGACCAAGGTACCTCAACCACTCCTCATCGGCTTCCCCTCAAGGCCCTTCACCATCCACATGGCCCTCCTCTCGACACTCTCTAATAGCTTTATGTGTTCTTTGTAAAGTGGTGCCCAAAACTGCCACAATATTCAAGGTGAGGTCACACCAGTGCCGAGCAGAGTGGGACAATCCCCTCCTTTGACAAGAGTCACTGTCTTAAAGGACATTAAAAGAGGATGCAGATGGCAAACAAAATGTAGGTTGGAATAATTTGTTTCAGATTCACTGACCTTTTCGTAAAGAACAGGAATATTCTTAGAATTGTCAGCCAGTGTTAGAAAGCATAATTGGACAAGAAAATGTTTCTTATGCTTTCAGCTGCATGCTCTGCTTGTACTCAGTTATTGACATATTTTATAGGTTTTTAAAATATCTACATTTCTTATTGAAAGTGAGTGAATTTTAGTGAAATACAAAATTATTCCCAGGTTTTAGGACCAATAAGCAAACAAGGAAGTTACTACTTTTTTTAAAAAAAAAAAAAAGTGAATAGTTTGAACTACTGTGATATTCTCTGCATCAACCAAAGGTGTTTTAACTCTTCTGAGTTATTTTACCCATTGAAGACCTTGCAGCAGAAAACAAATGGGTAAGTACACTGACAAGTTTCACAGGCTGCTGAAAATTGATTCATACTGGCTTGAAATAAATTTTAAAAATATTTTGAAATTTGGCATTTGGAATCTCATGGCTAGCAATTAATTAGAATTAATTAGCAATTAATCAATCATAATTAATTCAATAAAAATAGAATATTAAATATGTCACGTCTAAGAAAAAAAATTACAATTAAGGAATTGGCTTTTAACTAGATAGAAATTTCCTCTATTCCCCTTCCCAGCTGCATTCACTTTAAAAACTGAGTAAGAGCATAAAGAAAATAGAAATCACAGGATATTCAAACAACCATGTCTCACTTGACAAGTCTTGAATACTATCAAAATCACTATAAACCCACAATTTGCATACTTCTCATTTTATTTCATCAATTAAACAAAGTATGGAACTTTAAAATGATAACTTACAGGCACTTAAAATAATAACTCTGTGTTAAAGTTGCTCTGTATGCTTGATCCTGCAATGCTCAGACAGCCTCTCCTGCACAGCAAAAAGACATTCTTCATTTCAAATATACATGATCTTCCCTTGAATTTATTAAAATTGATCATTAATTAAAAAGTGAAACAGGTGTTTGCAAATCAGTTTTATGCAGTAGTGTCTGCTGAAGCATATACGCAGTTGGTAATGGAGCATGTTACTCTAAAGTATTAACACATTACTTTGGAACGTCACATGACTCATTTCTTCCTTCCCACAGTATGGAATAATGTAGCTACTAATTTGGGCTTCTTATTGTTGTCCATTTCATCTTTTTATATTCTTCATTGTTTAGGACTCAAAGGAGAAATAATAATATAAAAGTTAAAGTATTTGGCACTAACACTGGTCTTTTTTCCTGGTATCTGTTTAACATCATGCAGTAAAATTATGATAGATTTAAAGAGATTTTTGAGAAATAATCTTGTTTCCACCTTTAATACCAAGTGTCGCTTTTATGAACAGTCAATATATTACAACATATCTGCATGAGAAGGTATGAAAAAATGATATGTCTTCTTATTTTCCTTTTTATTTATTTTTTTTTTAATTACCTAAAAGTAAGATGTCTGTACTACATCCTCACTTAGAGCAGGATCTTTGAAAATTTGAGGTAAAAAAAATTTCTTTCTAGTCAGTATTGCAGTTTATTTCCAGACTGACTTGGTCAAAACACACATATTCTTACCTTTCCTGTTACCATTAGGTTGTAAATAAAAGATACATCTGTTCCACTGTCATTTGTAGAAGAAAAGTCCATATTTTTGAGAGAAAAGAAAATAATTCTTTCCACATTTGGGACAAAAGATATATTTATTTGCTTGCTTTATTCGTCATATTAAAATGATCCTATCTACTGGGGTTGAGAATTTCAATCAAAACTCCCACAGATTTAGTTCAATTTATCACATCTTTCTTTGTCACTATCATGTAGATGAGAAGTGTATACACATGAATAATGTATAACAAATTACAAATACTGTATGTTTGGGGAGAAATGAAAGAAAAATTGTCCCCCTAAGGAAAATCTTTGTATAAATTATGTTGATTGTTTCATAAACACAAAGGCATACTATTTGCAAGAAACAATGTTTCTATTTTTTCTCTTGGTAAACTTTCCACAGTCTGATTTGTAATAATGCATTCAATATGAATACTATTTTTGTATGGATATATTTAAAATGATTAAAAAGTGTTTCTTTAATTTTCTGCTTTATTTGATAATAAGTGATTGATTGGTTACCTAAATCACATAGTACTCCCCTAGTTTAGTCAATGAAGTTACTAGCTTGATTTGTTACATGTCCCTTGGAACCCTCTCAAGATTCAGGCATGTTGCCCTCTATTTGGCCACACAGTGGAAAGATTTCCTGTTTAGTGGAGGCTAGAAGGTTCATCTTCCTCACAGAGGCTCACATTTCCAGCTCTGAGAAAATGCCACCCAAAAGAGTCCAGACAGCGGGATGAAATTCTTCTCACTACTAAGATACCTGGGGGGATATAGGATGGATTGGTCATCATCTCAAAGGTATCCAGAAGCTTTTGTTTCGGGAGTAGACATTCCAAGAAGTATTAAATGCTTTCAGATTTCTTCACACTAAATTCATTATCAAAACCAGTCTAATAGCAAATGAAGATGTTTCCGTATTAAATAAAAAATAGACAACACATCTGAAGAATTTGCAGGAGCGACTGAGCTGAAATGAAAGGAAAATATTCTAACAATTCATTTAAGTTAGCATTAAATGACAGACACAAGATTTCCTTCACAAACTTCTATAAGCACTCCTATTGAACCTGTTCAGAGCTCCAGCCCTTAGTTCTCACTGAAGGCTTTACTGCGTGACACTAAATTTAAGTACAGATGTAACTTTGGAGTTCATTCAAATTTAAGTTCTTTCTCTGCTCCTTATCATCTGTTTCCTGTGAAGTCAAGATAGAAAGAATATCTTTTATTTCATCCTATCCCAACAGCAAGTCATCAGTGGTCCTCATCTACCACAGGAGTTAGTTACTGACTCTTTTTATGCTTGCTTAATGATTAATAAGTGCTTAACCCCTTATGAGACACATGCTTTTGTCTTTCTGAATCTATAAAATAAATATGGTTGTTCTTAACAGACTTTAAAGGTTCATAATCAGGGAGGGCAGATAGTAATCATGAAATCATGGTACCTCAAATGTTTTTTGAGGAGATTCCTCTTGTGAGGTTGTATTTTTCATTCCTAGCTTTGTGAAAAATTTAGGCCAGGCATAACGGCTAATCTTATTACTTTGATTTAGTACAATAAAGTCTATAGTAACTTAGATGTCTTCATTCTTTCTTGATCTTTGATTCTTTTTTGAGCTTAGCAATTCAGTATTGGGTACAACCATGCAGCCTTCCAAGTTTAAAATAACAGTTCCTGAGATATGTGGAGATAAATCTTTTTTCATTAAATTTTATCCCACAATACACTCAGATTACATAAACACTATAAAAATGCCCTGAAAGCAGGTCAAAACCAAGGATGTAGGTTGGCTTTGAATTGCTGTAGGAAGAGAAGATGCTAATAAACATAGCCCAAAATCATTTACTTGCTGTTATGCTCAGAATGGTTTTCTTGAGCCAAGCTCTTGACAGAACACTCAGGAAAACAGTTATTTAATTTCCATATGTTTTGCCTGGTTTGCAAGTCTATGAATTAAAATTTCTGCTACATTACTGATCAAACTTAGACATTTTCTGTGGAAAAGAATTGAATAAGAATAAACAAAAAACACATGCCTTCCCCTGAAAGTCATAATTGTAGATAAGTAAATGAAAGACTTCAGAATTTTGGCCATGTAATCTATTCCAAGTGGCCAACCAAGTCACTTATAAACTGTAAATAATGTGACCTCAAGAAATAAGTCAGATGATCCTGTCAATGTTATTGAAGAAAATATTCATGAATTTTTTTTCTTTTTGCATTATTTGACCCTGTAGCTGAGGATGACATTTATAAAAGAACATCACAGCATTTGTGTTTTAGGCAGTACAACTCTTTTCATTTTGTATTTTACTGAATTTTTAAGTAATAAAATAAATACTTTAAGAAGTTCTTAGTTTGATTTTGTTTTAATTCTTATCATTAATAAAGCAGATGAAAGGAGTTTTTTAAACCTTAAAATAAGGTCAGAGTTTTTGGATTGCTGCAAATGTCAGTAGGAGGAATTCGCTTAAGAGCTAACCTGGGATTAATATTAATAAATGTACTCATTGCATCCAAAAATCCTTGCAATGAAAGGTCACTGTTAGCTTTGAGTTCCAAAATTAGAGCTACCTTTTAAAAACTATCAAAACCAATACTGAAAAAATTTGAACTGCACTTGACAGTCTTACCTATGTGACTTTTACATTAAAGCAGAACAGATAGATGTAATAAGAGTAATATGGAATAATGACACAGACAAAGGTGTCCATAGATAAAAGATAGATAAAAGGATCACTTTCCTGATCAATACTTTTAATTGAAGGGTAAGTCTGCTCAATAAATTTTATCAAGAACAATTTTCCTACATCTTCTTTCTTCTAGTCATCTACTAAGCAAAGAAGATTACAAGTTTTGTCATCCACATTTTCTTGACAGATAAAATATCTTCTAGTATCTAGACACTACATTTAGTGGAAGAAAAATTTAATTACATTGTGCAGTAACGAGAATTGGTTTTAGCTACTAACTAGACTACATCATCTATTAAAACAGCAGGTGCACTTTTGTTTTGCAGAAGCTGGTCAAATTCTATTGATAACTTCTTTTAGAACAACCTTTTTGTAGTACTGTTAATAATGATACTGTTAATGGTGATGATAATTTATCTGTACTCTGTTATTCATGTTTTGATATCAGCTGTCTCATGTCTATTTTCTCAAAAGTGGTAGTGGCCATTGTGTCTCAACTAAACCATAGGCCTATCATGCATGAATTATAACTTATTTATGTTCATGTTTCAGGGCAGGGTAGGGTTTGGGGTTTGTTTGGCTTTTTTTTTTTTCCGGTGTGTATGTTGTAGTGTAGGGACTAATAATAGGGAATATAAATTCTATTGAAATGACATGACATCAAAAATAAAACTACAAGAAGGAAGAGAATTTTATCCTTTTCTTTTTTCCAAAGGCCATAACTCAAAGACAAGTTCAAGAGAAGACATTTTTACTATAACAAACCAAGCCAAGCTAAACAAAACACAAATAAAGTAAATAAACAAGTTACTCAAAACCAAATGCAAGGAAAAAAAAACACCCCACATTTCAATTAGTGTCAAGGGATTAGGGAACAGAATGATTTGTAGTGAAAAATTAAATCCATCTAGACATCCTATTTACCTTAAGGGTGGGATTAGCTATGAAAGAAAAGAAGTTGGCAAGTGTACTAATCTGAGAAGGTCCTCCTGAAAGTTTGGCATGACAAAAGCTCTTGATAATAGGTGAATTATGGTCTCACAGAGAGTAGTAACTTGTAATAAAAAATACACACAAGACTGAAATCCAGGATGCTACCTGGCCTAGAGAATAAAAAAGATCATCTGAATAAGGAACAAAAAGGCCTTATTATTTTTAAAGAGCATTAGGGGCATAATATAGTTTCATTACTTCATTTAATCATAAATAAATATTTCATTGTTCTCTATTTTTCATACTGCAAATAAGTAATATTATTTACATTCTGTCTTCATCTTACCAAAATGTGATCTAGTGGATTTAGGTACCTACTTTAATTTTAGAGGCCTTAGAATATCCCATCTGACAGTATTGCTTGCCAGGAAGAGGAGGAAGAAAATGGCAAGGAGGAGAAAGTAAAAGGAAAAGGAGAAGAGAAACAGAGCAGAAAAACAGAGAGGAAAAGTAATAAGCAAGATGTGTTGATCTCTCAACTGCTCCTTTCTCCTCTTAGCAGAGTCCAGTTTTCCTGTCATCGTGCTGTTTTCCTCTCAAAAGCCAAAGCTCTCCTTCTACAGGGACTAGCCATGTAGATAATTACCTGCAAGACTGGGAAACTCCTTTGTAGTCGGTTCCTCTTAGCTCCTGGGAGACACAAAATGAACACCTCCTTCAATTTGTACCTACCTTACTGTCTGAATAGATCACTGCAGAGCAAAGTAAGTATGAGAAAGAGCAGATGAAGGTTAAAGATGTGTTAGTGACAGAGGCTCAAATAAGAGGCAAAATATAATTCTCATCTGTCATGGGAATTCAGATCATGTATATGATGTCATTCTGAAGATCACTACATGTATATTTTTGTGATTAGGCCACTGAGCTTCTGAATCGTTGGTTTGGTAAACATTTAGTCTCCATTTAATTTTTGAAATCTATCTCTATTTTAAGGAAGGCTGTGAGAAAAAACAAAAAGTTACTGAATATATCTTTAAGGACACTGTAGCATGGCAAAAGAAATAACTCTTAAAATCTAACAAATAATAAAATCATCAATGATTTGGAAAAAAAAAGAAATATTTTAAGAAGAGCATAGAGGAAAAGAAGACCTTATTTTCCTGTAGGCAGCATGAGCTGAGATAAAGTTTAAGAGATAAATCAAAAGTTGTACTCAATAGCAAAGATAACAAGGAATTTGTTCAACGTTTCCCATGGGCTGTTCAACCATCACCAGGAAAGCAGGGCTCTGTCCACCATAGTGGTGACTTGGGAAGACGAACTGCATTATTCCAAAGGCTCCTCTGTCCTTCTTCTCTCATCAGCTTTATATGCAGAGCATGATACTACATGGTCTGGAATATTCTTTTGTAAGTTGGAACCAGCTGTCCCGATTGTGTTGCCTCTCAAATTTTTGGGCACACACAGCCTGCTCACTCATGTGGTGTGGTGAGAGACAGAAAAGTCCTTGGTGCTATGCAAGCCCTGCTTGGCACTAACTAAAACACCCCTGTCTTACCCCCACTGTTTCCAGCAAAAAAACAAATCAGAGCCCCAATCATCTTACTGTCTCATACAATATCCTTGTCTCTAAATTGGAGATACATTGATTTAAGGGGTGGATGGTTCAGTGAATAAAGAATATGTTACATGAGTTGTTATCGGCAGCTCAGTGTCCAAGTAAAGATCAAAATCAGGTGGCATTCTTCAAGGGCCAAGATTGAGATTGGTATCTTTTAACATTTTTGTCAGGGACATGACCAGGGGATGGACTGCACCCTCAGCAAGTTTGCTGACTTGGTCCATCCAGAGGGACCTTGACAAGCTTGATAGCAACAAGTATTTTATAGTAAGAATATACAACCGTTCTCTCTAAGATATCTGGTCACTCTTTGAGTGACAAGAAGTGGGTTTATGCAAGCAGAAATACACCAGTTTTGTATACCTCTGTTTAATAGAGGCAGCCACAACCACGAAAGGCTGAAGATGTAATATCTTAGACATCCAGACAGTACAAAAAACTGTGCCCAGCATACACAGACTTTTCTCTGATGTTCAAAAAAAAAAAAAATCAAATCAGAAAATGCACAGAATAGTTGACAGGCAGTTTCAGGTAAATTAAAAGGCTTTTACATTTAACAGATCATATTTCACAAAGCTCAACAATGATCAAAATATGCCAAGATTAAGACAGTAACCATTGTTTTGAAACTGCAATTACACGAACTTTACAGACATTTAATAAACAAGTATAAATCTATAACAATAATTTGGAAGGACACCACAGTATCAAGGGTCTTGACCAGTTTTCATGAAAAGTTCAGGCCCTTCATATTCAGATATTTTCAAGAGGAAATTAAATTACATATTTTGCTTCTGTTTCAAATATCTCTGTTGCACTAGCTATGAAATTCTAGATATATAACTGTATATATTTAACATTTTGTCAGTGCCTCTGCTGCTACTAAATAGTCACACTTGCCAGAATTTCTGTTAGACTTTGTTCTTTGTGACATTTTAAAGTACTCTTAAGAGAATTTAGAAAATGGTTAACCTTATGTTTCTTTCAAGTGCAATACTAAACTTCCTTAAATGAGTGATATGCTTAAACTTCACCATACATTTGTGTACTTGAAAAACATCATAGAAAGTTTTACATATGTTCTACGGTTTGATTCCTTATCTTATCTAAATGAAAATATCATCCATCTCACTGTGGGACAGGCCATCCTCTGTATGTAATTACAGGACAATAGGAGCAACAGAAGTTCTACTTACTGACCTATGTTTAAATTCTGCAATTTCATGAGTCTCTTGAAAAATTTTTAGTTAAAGTCTCAGAATTCTAAATAAAATTTTACATTTGTTGAATGATTATGTATATGCTATCGTGTCTTGATTATATATTTTCAGAAAAATTTAATGTTTGATTTTTTAAGTAAATGCATTATAAAAATTTGGAAGAGGTTAGCTCTCTATTAGGAGGGATACCAGCAAACATTGCCCAAGAAGCTCTGTCCCTGTCTTGTTTAAACCTAGACAGTGGGTTCTACCCAAAATCATGAAGTTCTGGAATTACTTTTTCCCCTACTTCAATAAAATTTAGTAATTATTTTAAAATCTCATTAACCTTCCATCTGGTGATGATGTGTTGCAATGGAATGACTAAGAGATGTTGTTTAGGCAGACCTCACAAGCCTGTCCACCTCCTGGACCACTCTTTCTTCCATTGTCCTAATATGCCCTCACCATCTTTGTATTTGAAACACTATGAGCGTGACCATTTTAGTTACTGTTCTGGATTTTTCCTGAAGAGTTTGTGCTCCAGAAACACATAATCTTTTAGACTCTACATACTTCAAGTCAAATGTCAACTTCAGCAGTAGCCTTTGGAGAGCAGATTGGAACAGAAACCGGCCCATCTCTGTTTTGCTTTGACAGGTAGTAAACAGTGCACCCCTGAAATTGTGCACCCCTGAAACAGGCAGAGGAAATAAACCGGGTTTTTTTATGCTAAATGGACATGCCAGCAGACCAGTGAATGCTCCCAAAACCATTTAATTAAGTAATATAAACTATGTGTCCAGACAATAATAACAATAATATAGCATTTTAAAAGAACTCTTTTGAAGAAATAGCAACAATCCTAAGTGATCCTTGATTATGATAGGAACCATGGCCAAGTCAGCATTTGGAATGATTGAAACTTGTGAGTTTTTCCCCTTTATAACTGATGTTCTGCTTCCTAGTCCAAATTAGAATTTGCTTTGGATTCATAAAATGCCACGTATATTTTGAAACCTTCCTAAAATATAGCTTCTGAATGTGTCTGTGTTTATTTGTAGTTTAATAAAAACAAACTATCATCTTTGAATCAACATGGTCCTTAAAAACTAATAATCTAAGGGGAAAATTACTCATCCTTTCAAGCAAGTAAATATGCTGAAAAATACCACTTCTGGAGCAAGTTTCCCAATATTAATGTTATCATCATTTTCATTATCCATTAGCAAACAGATAAATTAATACATGCTTTAAAGATGAATGTATTTGATATGAAATGCAGGAAATCTGGATTAGAACACTCTTCTGAAGCTATGGAAGGTGTTGTATCTAAGATGCTGGAATACCTCCAAAGAGATAAGAAGTTCATATATTTTAGAAGCAAGGAAATGTTGGGGGAGGATTTCAAGGAAAAGCCAGAATGCGGGCCCAGAGGTATATCTGGGACCACATGTTTCAATTAACAGGGGATTACTTTCAAGGAGAGAGTTTGGGAGAAAAAGCAGTTGTGCTCATATGGCAGCTGTAGCAGCAAGGATAAGAAGAATGGCAGGCCTGTACATGGATGCCCATTGGAAATGATTTGAATATAGTTTCTACTACCCCAGTTAACTTAGGCCCACTGGTATAAAACAGGTTCAAACAAGAGCAGGCCCTGAGAACACTCCTTTCTCCAGTCCCACTCTTCTTCTCTCTGACCCTCCCACCACACTCCATATCCTAACCATTAACCAGCATTAATTTTAAAAGAGATCAAATTGTTAAAGGGAAATGAAATTACTTTGTTATCATTACATTATATTGTTATGTTATGCTGTATTCTTTACACAGGACTCAATTATTTACTGACAACCACTGCTGAAAATTCTGAATTCCTGAAAAATTCTGAAAGGTTTGTGAACTGTTACAATAACTTAGTTTTGTGAGATGAACTTTCATGATCCAGATTGTTCTCTTCCTACGTGACTTCAGCTGGTATTGCTGTGTCACAAAATGGTTCCCTGAATATATAGAGGTGAAATCATCACTGTAAATCTGAGTCAGCCAATTCTTCTTGGGCTAAAGAATTTCAAGTAATGATTACCCTTGGGGGAAAAGGAATATATTAATATTTTAACTACAGCTCTCCCTTTTCTCCTTCTCAGCACAATGATTGTTTTCCTGTTGCTGCTGCTTTAATTAGTTCTTAAATAAACTCTACCTATTTTTAAGTTTATTTGTGATACCTTAGAAAACCTGAATTTATTACCCAGGTGACACAGAGGTTTGCACCACAGGTGCATAAAAGTTGGTATAATTCTCTTTATGCTTTGTGTACTCTTTTGTTACATTTAAAATTTCTTTTCAAGAAACTCAGCAGTATGTGCATTTAACTGAAAAAGCAGATGACAAAAGTAACATGAGCTATTGTATGTAGGCTGTAGTCTTAGCTAAGAAGACAGTTTTAAGTTAAACTGCATTTTGAGAAAACATCCAGCAAATAATGTAACAGTAATACTTTTTATCTAGATTCATAGAAAACAAAAGCTCTGTATATGGAATTGATAGAAAATGACAGGCTGCAGAATTATGAAATTTGAACATATTTAGAATTATACAAGATACTTTCTCCCCAATGCAGCAGTCTTTTTTGTTCTCTATTGGCTTACAATAAATCTTTCTCCATTAATCTTATCAGCTTTACAATAGCAATCACACAGTTTAACAAGCAGTTCTACATTAGTCTTTGCCATGAGATTGAATGAAATTTATGATAGACAATCTTGATTTAGAGGTGTCTAAAATGTCCCAGATCTCTAGACAAGTTATTACATTGACTGGTTGCTCTTATTGTTAAGAATAAATTATTTTTTCTCTAGTCTAACTTTCTGCCTTTGGAAAATAGGATGCTTTTGTCTGCTGGATTAAAGACAGTACATCCAATCCTCTCCTTAGGCAGGTACTTAATAGAAAATCATGTCTTCACCTCACCAGGATGAGATAAACAGGTTGAGCTGTTACTAGAGCTGAAATACTGTTTCTTGAAACAGGGTCATATGAAGACTTTTCAAAGAAGTTTCTAAGTAGGTACTCCAAAGTGTAAAAAAACCCCCACACCTAGATATATATCATACGGGACAGTAAAAGGGTCTGAAATCAAATAGCTGAGTATTTTTGATATGCACTTATAAACAAATACTTTGAAATATTTTCCTTGCCACCTGGAAATTTGCTGGCAACACACACTGATGAATGATGGCTTTGTCAGGTTCCTGTTAACATCTGTATTCCCCTTTCACAACCCTGTGTCCAGAAAATCATCTGAGTCAACATAATATCAAACACTTAAACATTTCATAATGCTGCTCAGAGACATAAATGGAGAGCAAAGAAAATTCAGTGATGTATCTCTGTGGGCTGAATCATGAAGCATTAACTCCACATTTCTTTTTCTTAATATGTTTTCTACATATAAAAGTCTAGTTTTAGGGGTTTTTCCACAAAATAGAAATGAAGATACATTGCCTAATGAGTATACTTGAAGTCACACAAAAATACCTGAACTCTAACTACATTGCATCACAAAATTGTTTACAGAAGCTCAAAATAGATTTAGTTCCTGCTGATACAAGCAGTACAGAGATTACTACAGCAATGTGATATAAATCTGCTGGTTTAGGCTCTTTTGTTTTGCAGGCATCTTACTTAAACAATGTCACAACATGACGATTTCTATTCTCCCTTTAGTCCTTGAGTACCATTGCTGGAACTGAGGATTAATCAGAATAGACAGATGTTTCCTTTTCTGTTATTTCTTTCTCTATGTAGAATATTTTTTATATCTGTCAATTGTATGACAAGTTTTTGTTGCATGATATAAAGAATAACACAAAGTTTACTGCCAAGCCCAAGACTAAAGATCAAGGATGATAATCAAAGGTCAAGAAAATAACCTACAGGTGACTAGGGATGAGCCCCAGTTCAAGACCCATCTGCTGTTTCCAAGAGAAAAGTTTCTGGGTAGTTCTTTGTCAGAATGATAATCTAGACAGAATTTGTCAAAGGACCGTCTTGTGTAGAAATCTGGTGTAGGAATCTGTGAACTAAATGAAAAAAAATTCAAGGTATGGAGCTGACGCAGTTTAAGTCATGCTGATCTTCTAGGTAAGAAACTTAATAGTTAACCCTGCGTCAAAGGCCAATACTTCAGTACCATTTCACAGAATTTGTTCTGTCTTGGATTTACAGAGTTAGACTGAACATCTGACTAAACATCTAATATGTAAAAAAAGATTCTATTTGCCAAGTAATTTAGTAGTTGGAAAAATCAGTATTCTGTTACTTTAAAAAGAGGAAAGTATGATTAAGATTTTTTTAACCCATGTCTAATATAGTAATTGGTTAGAATAGCATAATATTACTCTGTGACATTAAGAAATATGCCATAATCCGACAGATTACTTAACCATATACATCTAGGAATTCCCAGATCATTAAGATAAGGCAAATTGTAATAAGAAATGCTATTGATGTCTTTTCTTATTTTTCTTATTTTCATCACATATAAAATAAAATTTTGCATGCCTTAAAAGCTATAAGATATCCCTCTAAATACAGAATTTAATTCCACAAACTCCTGTTAATTGATTGATTTTTTTTTTAATAGCATTAAAATCGAATTTTAAAATTAGGTAGGTTTGAAAATAAGTTTCTTGTGGGTGATATAAATATTAACATCTATTTGACCGTTAATATTTGTAGAGTAGAATGGTATAAACACTTCCATGTTACTCGATGTTTCAGGAAAGACTCACATGTATTTTCAAACAGCAATGGGCAGAAAACATGTTTGTTCTGTAAGAAATTTAAAGATTATCTGGGTGTTTTTTTTGTTTGTTTTTTTTTTTTGTTGTTGTTGTTGTTGTTGTTTTTTGAGGAGTTATTTTTTATCACTTTTGTTCTTCATTTGTTTCTTTTCATTTGATTGTTTTCTATTTAGTTAGGATACAAAATGTACTTTTCAAAATTGCTGTTTTTCCTGTTTTGAAAATATTTAAATGGAATACACTGAACATTTACAACTTCGTATTAAAGATTCTCAAATTGGAAATATATTGAAATTTTTTTAATGCATAGGAAAGAAATACTTTAATTTTTTAATCATCTCTAATGAAATTTCATTATTAACCATAATTTGCAATAGTTTTCTCATCTGAAAATGTGTTCATTAATGTCAGTCAAATACAATCCAGCAAGACACCACTATCTTTCAAAACATCTGTATATCCCATAAAGGTCAATGGGATTAAGTCTATGGACTATCATTATGAAAAATGGCAACTTGAGAAAGTCATATTTTTTTCATTCTGCTCAGTTGGACCGAGGTCTCCAGCTGCCTTCTCTCTGTGTGCACTCTGCTTCCTGACAAAATAAGGGGCCAACATTTTTGTTCGAGTGCAGATTCACTTCACTGTCATTGTGACATTTAAAAGGCAATAGCCATTTTTAAAGTGGCATTTTAACAAACAGCAAATCTAATCCCATGATGTGAACAATAGCCAAGAACAGGCAGGTTTTTACTCAGTGCTTCTATTAGAGAAAATTTGAAGCATTAATCTCTACCAACAAAGAAAAAACCCAAACAGTGCAAAAAATAGTAATTTGTTTTAAAAAATCTTATGTTACAATTTATCTCCTTTCTAGAAGTAAGAGGAGGGAAAATATGGTGTGCTTGCATGGACTGGAGTGAATGTAGAAAGGAAGGAAGCCACACAATATTTATCTTCAGGGATTCACACAATTAAATTTGGTAGAGGATCAAGGGAATAAAATTCAGCAGTGACACATAAAGAAAATAATTGAAAGAATCCAGAAGTATTGCAGTGTAATCTAACTTGGGGCCACAAACTGCTCTTAGCGCTGTGTTTACCAAATAGTGTAGCTATACAGAATAGTTAAGAATGCTTATGTGACTTCACTCATATTCCATACTTTAATGGCATTGGCTTCCTCTGAATATCATAAAAAGTGTTGCCTTTCTTAAACGAGAATTTCTCCTTTATAGTTTGTTTCTAGGCTAACTTAAACACAACATTCTTATAACTGAAACCCATCCTAAATTATCTTTCATACTTACCTTTTCCTCCACCTTCCAGCACAGTTGATCTGAAAGCTCTTGTATGTTTAACAAGTTTTATAAGCAGAGATACTTTGTCAGTTATGGCAGAATTTGATACTCTCAATCATTTTGATGTTAAAGTAATGATGTTTCCAGTAAATTCCCTGCCCTAATTTTCAGGTTTTTAATTAATTTTATAACTAAAAAAATACACATTTTCAGTTCCTTTAATAATTTTATACTTAAATAAATGGAGTAAAGGTACAAGAAAAACAGTAAGTTACATTTGAAAGTATGTTTGGGGTGGATTTATTTAAGAGAAGATAGTGTATGTAGAAAATGGAAGACTAAACCCTAATATATGAAGAAGATACATTTTACAAACAGGGAAAAACATCAGAGCACTGCAGTAGGGCCCACTGAAGGAACAGAGTTCCTTTCTACTGAGTTTTTACCTAATGGTGCTGCCTCTTCAAACATCAACACTGTATTAATCATAGGAAAGAGTAAGGGTTGCAGATCAGGTCTGCTGGCTCCTCTCCGGTGATTTCACGTAAAGGATGTTCCTCTCATCCAAGTAATTCAGAAGGTGACAAATATTACAGATGCTGAATTTATGTGAATGCTTGCTCCCTGTTTATTAACTCATCAATCTTGTGAGAAATAAAAGGACCAAACAGTGAGGCAAGTGGGCTTTTCTTATCCTGTCAGCTCAACAGGGTCTAAAAGTAATCAATATCTATAATTACTCAATTCTTCCAAGATATTTTAACCCTTGTTTTGTAGTCTACTTCCACATCTTACAGGCTGATCAAATCCAAAACTAATTAGAAAGAATGAAGTTTTAATTACTGTACTGATGCCTTTCATTTATTTCTCAGTCTTACTAAAATTGGTTCTGTCATAACAGCAGACTGTGTTTTTTTTCTTTTATAATTTGATGAATTAATAGAGCTCACTCTGTAGAAAAGTGTGAGTAGAGCAGATAAGCATAAAATATGCAGAGATACCCTGAGAATGAACAGATCATTTTTGCCATGCAAGTTTATTTTTATTTTGATTTTGATTTTAATTTACATACATTTATCTATGTGTGTGTGTGTGTGTGTGTTTGTGTATGTGTTCACACTATTTTAAGTAGAAACATTTATGAGCAACAAAGATTTTTTAAAGCTTCAGGCCTCAATGTGAGTAAAATTTTCAAGGGCTTTCAAAATGGGGGATAAAAAAAAAGGAAGAAAAAGTAACCCTTAATTTTAGAGAGAAAAATTAAATTCAAATAGGTATTATACTCTGAAAATTAAGACATAAAAAGAACAAAAGTTTATTTTATTCTTATTTTGTTAAATTTCTAAAATAATACATGTCCTTGAAAAAAAGATTATACACATGATTTTTCCTATTCATCCTTATTCTCTGATTAAAGTAGTCTTGTTTTTCATTTCTAACCTGTAGGAAAAGGGAATATAAGTTTGTGTTGAAAATCACACATTGCAATTAACAGACACTAGCTCAACAAGTTTAATGTTGGATTTTATTCTGAATAATATTAGAGTATATTTTAATAAATTATTGCAGATGCTATATTAGGTATACTAATAATTTAGTCCTTTCAAATTAAAGATACAAACATTATGAGCAGCTTTCCACAGACAAATGTAAAGATTAAGATAACTGAACTCTGGATCAAAAAGAAACGATTTCTAAAAATAATAACTAGCTGGATGCATTATTCATGTCATTCTCATTTTCTGGGGTGACTTATGCTTGTCAGGTTTTGAATAAATAATTTGTTCAACTGAGATACTTTAAATTAGGCGTTAACATTAATGTGGTTTTTGAGTCAGAACTTATTACGAATATTGGTTATCAAATTAATACACCTCATTCTATAAACAGAATAATACTCTTGATGAAAGCTTTTTAAACAATTGTATTTCCATGTCCTGCAATTTTTTAAGAAGCCTTAAGTAAAATAGTTACACTTTATTACCTAAAATATATGTGTTAGAGGATGGCCAAAACAGTGGATTGGGAGACTTTGAATTTTTTTAACGTAGCATAATAGGCATATTAATTACTGTAGAAGTTATGAAAAGAGTATTTGTTATATATACCCTTGACAACTAGAAAGAGTAACTTCTGGCTAAAAGTTTACTGCCAAAGGGCAAAGACTTCATGTTGCTGTTAGAAAGACTATGAATTTATTTAAATTCTAAGACCATGACTGTGGCTTGATACCAAAATGTCTTTCATGCAGGCTCCCATCCAAAACCTATATATTGCAGATGTCAAACTGACCCACTGAGATGGAAGATTTGTTGGAGTTTTTATGTAGAGTCCTGTTGTGAGTAGAATTACTCATTTTATGCTGAAAAATCTTTTCAGTGACAATCTTAAGTATGGTTGAAGTCTTCTATTAAGGTTGTATGTAATTTCAAAGCTTCTATGAATAGAGAAACAATGATTTTTCATGTCTTACTATGTATGATCTTTCCCAAATTTGAAAAATGCTCCCGTATTTTCCTGCTGTTTTAAACATCCTTTGTTTCAAGAGCTATCTGTATTAATAATGTTGTTGTGATTTTTTTTTTTTTAGGTAGCACACGTAAGACTTTTTTTTTCTCTCATTTTATATTGCAAAATTAGATATTGTTATGTTGTGTCCACTAATCTTCATTCCCATTTATATTATGGTAGGTGTATGTTTCTTTCATGTGTAAAAGATTTACAACAGAAAAATACTTAACAAACTGTACTATAGATTAATTTCTGGTCCAAAATGCTTTTCCTTATGTAATTCAGTAATCTAATCCTGAAATCCCTTAAAAATATGAGAGTCGAAAAATAAAGTATTCAGAACTAGACAGAGCTGGTTTTATGGGGTTTTAATTTTTAAAAAATTTTAGTGCAAAACTTAAGACAATTGTCTTAATTTCACAGACAGAACAACATTTTCAAAATTTTTATATAATATGATAAATAGGAAGATAGCAGCTAAGTCAGATAAGAGAGATGAGATTGTGTAAATCTTAATCGCAAATATACCTATTTCAAAAATATAAGACTGACTGACTGACTGACTGTTGACTTAAAGTTGTTTTGTGAAACACAGACATATCCATGTGGATAAAATATTAAAACAGTAGAAAGAAATTGCATGCACTGCTCCAACAAGAGACCCACTGCGAATCAGAAGTGAAAAACACTCCTCGAAATGGCTAACAGGGCAAGGAGGTGGATACATATCAAGTGAGTAGTGCTTGCCTTCAGGGACTTTTTATAGCACTAGATAGAAATTCAGCATTCTGCTTTACTTCAGGAGCCTTCATGGGTTCAAATGACTTCACTGGCTTACTTTACTGTTTCCTAAGTCAAATACATAGCATAACCAAAATCTGCAAAATTGTGCAGAAAAGAGCATGAAATCAGATTCTTCCACGATTTCTCAATGAACTTTCTTCCACTTTCACCATAAATGTGACATTTTTATACACATGTGCGTGTGTATACGTGTATGTGTGTATATAAACAGAGTAACTTAGTATTAATGGTTTTAGCCCCAACCATTATTAAATGAGACCAACAAAAATTCTGATTTTTTTTTACACTGTTTTGATTAAAAAGTGATGGTCAAAATCAGTTTCTGAATGATCTTTAAATGAAGGATTCTACCTGATTTTCAGATAAATACAAGTTTTATATTTCTATTTCTGAGAAATTGGACTGCTCAAGGACAAGTGGGATTGTTTTCTTTTTATTGAAATGAGCAAGCTGTGAAAAAAAACAACCCCTGTGATACACTTGCTGCCAGTTTGGACAATTGCTAACAATAACAGTATATGCATTCGACCCATTTCCCATGGTGATAGTCGTATCTCTGAAGATATACCAACTTAGCAGCATGCATAGAGACTTAACAACACACTGAGGTGAAACTCTATCTTAAGCTCAGCCCCACAAACTTGGAATCACCTTTTCAGTACATAGGAAATATCTTTTCATGCAGAAATCAGCCTACATGTGTGTGCTTCTGCACATATGTGCATGTGTGTGATCACAAGGGTTGTTCTACAGTTTATCTTGAGTCAAGGCTCAGAGTCAAGATAGAAAATCAGGGATTTTTAGGTTATTTATGTAGAACCTATCTGCAATAAATATGAAGAAGTTTAAAGGGAAAGGGTAAGTCAAGGCAGAGCTCTCTGTGTATATGAAATAATCTATCTGGTTTTGACTAACCTCAGAAGACAGCAATCAGAAGAGAGTCCATTAGGTAGCTCAGAACTAAAATTTGTAGCTGGAGTTGCAGCACATTATGAGGGTTCAGAAAGGGTCTTAGAAGAAAAACTAAAACATTGAAATAGTTTTCTGTTAATGTTTCCACTATTGTCTTTACAAGGTTCTTACATTTGTTTGGGTCACATTAAAGCTTCTTTGGTTACTTCTCAGGATTCAGTCCAGCCTCAGTCCCTTACAATATATCACAATATAGTTACTTATTGCAAAATACTGGTTAAAACAAAAGTGTAATTTGTCATCATAATGGTTTTGTTAGTTTGTTTCAAGCTAATTATAGACATGTCAGAAATACCTGTGTTTTTTTCTAAGTTTTAATCTTGTATTGTGGTTCTAACTTAAGATGAAGTTTATAATAAGAACAAAATCAAACTACTTCAAAGGAAACACTTTATCACATAATTAACTAAATTATAGAATTGGCTTCTTTGACTGCCCCTCAATACACTCAGAAGTGTCTTGTAACTTTACCTTCATAATATCTATTGTTAGGCAGTAATAATTGGAGAACTTATACATGAATGATGTAAATCTTAACCCTGAAAGTAAAAGGGCAGGGACAAGTGAAGAAGTTCTATGAATATAGAAACCTTATAGCAGTCTTCTAGTACTAGAGGCAGCCTTCAAGAGAGTTGGAGAGGGACTTTTTACAAGGGCATAAAACACAGAGATAAAACACAGAGAAATCACTTCAAACTGAAATAGGGTAGAATAAGAAATTAGGTACAAGCTCTTTCTGTGAGAATGGTGAGACAGTAAAACAGCTTGGCCAGAGCAGCTACAGATGCCCAATTCCTAGAAATATTCAAGGTCATGTTGAATGGGGTTTTGAACCACCTGGTCTAGTAGAAGGCGTCCATGCCATTGGAGGGGAGTTGGAACTAGATGATCTTTAAGGTCCCTTCAAACGCAAGCTATTCGATGTTCCTGTAATTCTGTAATCATGACAGAATGTTTTAGTGCCATTTAGGAGACATTTATATATATATGCTTACATATACATATGATATTAATATAATTTTATTAATCGTTTAGACTATGCTGTCAAAATAGTTTTCTTCTGTTCCTCTTCCCTGTAGGAGATGGGGACTGTTGAAGAAAAAATCCTTCATGTCTGTCAAACTGCATGTGTTTATGTTTAAGCATAAAATAGTAGGCTTCTAGTACTTAGGTGTCTTGCCACATAAAGAAGCAGAGTTTATTCTTCTATTAAATGATGTTAAACACAATTCTATGAGGATATATAGGATCTTTAGGATGCCTTCCAACCCAGATCATTCTATGATTCTGTGACTCTTTTATTCGAACTCAATCCTTTGAGCTTTCTAAAGGGAATTGGTCTAAAAGTTGTCCTTACAGAAAGCTGTACTTTAACACAGTATAGAGCTGTACTGTGAAACAGATGTCATGTCAGAATCTCTTTGACAGTTGCTTCAGAATTCCTTGACCAGCACCATTATTATTGGGCTGGACATCTGACTATACCGACTAGTCTTAAATTATCAACTCTTCAAAGCTGGAACAGGAAAACTGGCAAAACATATCAAGACCACCTGTTGACAGTTTTGCTTTTTTTCTTTATTCAGATAAGTCTGCTACCTTTGTGAGAATAATAAGGATCACTGTTTCAAACCTTGATGTTTTTTTCATTTTGCTTTTTGAGGGGTAGAATAAGGAGGGTGTGGGTGGTAAATCCATCACTACAGGGAACATTGTGTTTTAGTACAGTGCACTTACCCAGCTTAACATGTGAGAAAGATGAATAAAGTATATTGATTTCAGGAGAAGTTAGAACCAACATGCTAAAAATAGTGTGAGACAAACAGAAATCAATAAGAAAATTAGTAGACTTTTATATAAGCATAGTGAAAATATATTTGCCCTAAAAAACAACCTGTTCCAAGATATGAATACCTCTAAATATGCTTAATTATTTTACTTTGATCCCTAGGTGCAATCATTACTTATTCTAACTTGAGGGAAAAAAAAGTACTTTTAAGACACTTTTCTGTTTCCTTTGATAAGTACAGTAAAAGATGCACCACTGTACAGATGAACACAGTCTCCCTTAACTTTTTTTTCTCTTAAGTCTCAAAAGAATCAATTCATCAGCAAATTCCAAGAAAAAAAAATCCATTATTTGGTGAAATCCCCATCTGCTTATTTGGTAAAGACATTAAATTTATTTAGGCTGTTCTGTTTGCTCCAAAATACCAGTAGATTTAGACAGGTTTTATTTATTGAAAAGATCATAGAGTCATAGAATTAACTTGGTTGGAAGAGACCTTCAAGATCATCAAGTCCAACCCTTGATCCAACCCCACTGTAAATCCACCACCTCTCTGGGCAGGCCGTTCCAATGCCTGATCACTCTCTCTGTAAAGAACTTGTTTCTAATATCCAATCTAAACCTCCCCTGGCACAGCTTAAGCCTGTGCCCTCTTGTCCTATTGCCGATTGCCTGGGAGAAGAGACCGACCTCCACCTGGCTACAGCCTCCTCTCAGGGACTTTTAGAGAGTGATGAGGTCACCTCTAAGCCTCCTCTTCTCCAGATTAAACAACCCCAGCTGCCTCAGCCTCTGCTCATAGGACTTGTGCTCAAGTCCCTTCACCAGCCTGGTTGCTCTTCTCTGGACCTGCTCCAGCACCTCAATATCCTTCCTGAACTGAGGGGCCCAGAGCTGAACACAATACTCAAGGTGTGGCCTCACCAGTGCTGAGCACAAGGGAAGAATCCCTTCCCTGCTCCTGCTGGCCACACCATTCCTAATGCAGTACAGGATGCCACTGGCCTTCTTGGCCACCTGGGCACACTGCTGGCTCATGTTCAGCCTCCTGTCAATCCAAACTCCCAGGTCCCTTTCTGCCTGGCTGCTCTCCAGCCACTCTGTGCCCAGCCTGTAGCGCTGCAGGGGGTTGTTGTGGCCAAAGTGCAGGACCCGGCACTTGGCCTTGTTGAACCTCATCCCACTGGAATCAGCCCAACTCTCCAGTCTATCCAGGTCCCTCTTCAGAGCCCTCCTGCCTTCCAGCAGGTTGACACTCCCTCCTAACTTGGTGTCATCTGCAAATTTGCTAATGATGGACTCAATCCCCTCATCTAAATCATCCATAAAGATGTTAAACAGAATTGGGCCCAGCACTGATCCCTGGGGGACACCACTGGTGACCGGCCACCAGCTGGATGCAGCCCCGTTCACCAGCACTCTCTGGGCCCGGCCCTCCAGCCAGTTCTTAACCCAGCACAGAGTGCCCCTGTCCAAGCCATGGGTTGCCAGCTTTTCCAGGAGTATATTATGGGAGACAGTGTCAAAGGCTTTGCTGAAGTCCAGAGAGACACATCCAGAGCCTTCCCTTCACCTGATCATAAAAGGTGATCAGGTTGGTGAAACAGGACCTGCCCCTCCTAAACCTGTGCTGGCTGGCTCTGATCCCTTGTCCATTCTGTAGGTGCTGTGTGATTGCACTCAGGATGATCTGCTCCATAACCTTGTCAGGCACTGAGGTCAGGCTGACAGGCCTGTAGTTTCCTGGGTCCTCCTTGCAGCCCTTTTTGTGGATTGTATGACATTTCCAACTTCCAATCACCTGGGACCTCCCCCGTGAGCCAGGACTGTTGGAGAGCCAGCTCTGTCATCACCCTAGGATGGATCCCATCTGGTCCCATGGACTTGTGTGGATCCAGGTGGCTCAGTAAGTCACTGACTATTTCCTCCTGGAATATAGGGGGGCTATTCAGCTTCCTGTCCCTGTCTACCAGCTCCAGAGGACGGTTTTCCCAAGGGTCACCTTGGACATGTACTGGTATAGAACTGTATAGAAGCAAGGTAGCTGTATCACAGATCTACAGAGTATTTTTCTATTAACAGTCTGGCAGTGTGTTTGAATTTTAGAATAATGCCCCAAGTTGTATAATTTAAACAATTGTATAAAACTGAGGAAAAATTCCTTTGATTTAATAAAAAAAAAAAATCCACAAAACTGTAGGACAAACAAATAATTGGAGACTACCAGTTATCATTCAACAAGCTGGAATTATATGAACAAATAAAGATAGTTGATGAAAAAATGAGCTGATAAATAAGAAAATTATGGACTTGTTTTCAGGATATCTACTTCCTGAAGACAGACTCTTCTTATGATTGTGGGTCAAATAGCACCAAGCAAACCAATTTCCTAATACAAAACTGAGGTTGTGAATGCAGATGGAGTGGAAATTAGGAGTTGTTCTCATAATATTTTTTAGCATTACTTTTTCAGTGAATTACACTGCCCACATGTAACACAAAGTTTACAGCAGTGATGTTAATCCTAAAGAGTTCCTAATTCAGACATTCTTTATGTTTCTCATTCTCTACCCCAAAGCACTGGTAGAAATGCTCTGGTTCTGTGCTAATAGATCAGGTGCATTGTGCACACTGAACAGAATGCCTGGAAGCCATGCTGCGCCAAATTGGAGCTTTCACAGAGAATCACATTAATTCTACTGGGTAGAAAAAGGGGAATAAACAACAATGAAGGAGATAAAGTGCTATCTCTCTGAAATCCATTTAAGCAGTAATCCCCTGAAATTAGAGCATACCATCTGATTTATCAGCTATCATAGCAGAAAACTGTTTGTTAACTGTGGAAAACACATTTTCAGGGAGGTTAATCCTAATGTAAATTGTGTTTAAAGTTATTCTCTTTGTTATCATCATCATATGCGCACATTGTTCATACGTATAGATCTCAACTGAAAGACGGTGATTGAACAGGAGCCAATTCTCTGTACTAGAAAAAGTACAGTAATACCTGTCTCTTAGTGTCCATTTTAATAAGAAGTCCGTAGTTTTAGCAGCAAGGGCATACTTTCATGAGTTTTCTTATGAGGTCTCTTTCACTAAGTTTTGTACTGCTCGGTACAGTAGAAACAGGTGCAAGATACTCTGCATATTGAAAAGGCTCTTTTTTATTTGCTTGGTAAGTCTATGAGCCACTGGTGATGTTTCAGGCAGACATTTAAAATTAAAAATGGAAGTAAGTATTTCTCATTAAACATCAGAAGAATCCTGATGGGAAATTTGAGTGTGGACTAACAAGTATCACAGCTGAAGGTCATTGGGAAAGAGGATGTAGACATAAATAAGCAGTTGTAGGATTCTCTGTATTTGCTACTTGTTGGTTACAATCAGAAAAGAGAAACGAATTTGTCTAAATAACCAATAATAATATCTCCCTTTTTCATTTTCGTAAGCATCCCTTAACAATATGAAAGCAGGGTTAATAAGAAGCTGTGCCACTTGATGTCATGCAATTATGACCAGTCACCTGGTTATGTTCATGAAGGAATTTTTTCCCTACAAATTCATAGCAGCTGATGCATTTTGTTGTTGGTTTGATTAACTCAATGCCCAAGGAGCCATAGTTTGGCTGACAGCTGCAGAACATCAGAGTTTATCAGTAAGAAATAAAAGACGTTGACCTGCTTTGACCTTGGAGATAAAAGACTCAAAAAGTTATGCTTATGGTGGAAATGGACGGGAGGTGCATAGACTTCTGCAGAAATATAAATATCCTTTCCATTGGGGAGATATATCACCTTGCCCCCTTTATATAAAGTTTGAAGAGGTCAGGGATATTTTAGTGATGCCCTGTTTCCAGAAAATGTGGTAATATTTTTATTTGGTCATTGGAATCAAATGAAAATATGGCACAAGAATGGGAAGTAAAGGATTTCCCCTCCTTTATCTTTGTAGAAGCCAATAACAGTTTAACTTACTAAATAAATTCTTACTTTTGTTGCTGTTACATGTCTACCCACCTGGTTCAAAATATTTCAATTCATGAATAGCCATTCTTAAAATATTTTATACATTCCAATGACAGAGTTACTAACAACAGCAGCTACTATTCCAAAGCAAACTTTCAGCATAATTTGTAGAGGTTCTGTTCATAAAGAGACGAAGAATTTCTTCTCAGAAAATTTCTATGGATACTTTATTTAATGTTCATTTGTTTATAAAACAATTCTAGCTGTCAAGGATATGCAAACCTATGAAAGATAAAATAACCAAATATTAGAAGAACTTCTGACTGCCTTTTACCTCACTCTTGGAAAAGCTTGCAATGTGTAGTTAAGTTGATACATCTCTGTGTGTTTTGGGACTGTACATTTTTCCTGCTAATCGTTACCAGGATAATTCTTTTAGCGTGACTTTTCTCTCTCAGACGTCGGTGCAAAGAAACTAACAATGCCAGTCAACTATAGCCTTGAAACTGAATTCCTTTATTTTAATTTTGCTTCTATGACACGTTTTCCAGCTATATTGCCATTTCTCTTTTCTACTTGTTTATTGTCTTTACTGAGTCAATTATGTTTCATTCTTACTGAATAGTGCCAGTTGCAACTCCAGTCTTTCTCCAATAGATATTAGAAATAAAGTTGTTTGTATCCTGCCTGTTTCTGACATCTCCAAGAACATATCACTCAGTTATCTAATGGAAATTCCAGTACTATTATAAAAACATCATTCCCAAAGCTTTGGTTCACTAAGGGGAAGAAAAGATGTCAAGTATAGAAAAAAAAATATTGGAGGTCTTTCACAAACTTTTTTTAATTTGGAACTATTAGACTACATACAGACTACACCTAATATACATGGAAAAGATTTTGGCTGGAATTCTCAGGAATCTAGAGCTAAAGACCATGGCCTGACTGAGCTCAGACAAAAAAAAAAGGGGCAAACAAACAAACCAGCTAACCAACCTAAGAATCACTGGATGCTACAAAATAAAATAAAACTATTGAAACTTCAGTATCTTTAAAGCATAGATATTGTGCAGATCCTGTGGGCTAGCAAAGGAATACACTGCAAAGTTCAGAGTGAAGTTATACAGGTAACATATCATATAACCAGAGCACTGTTTCTGCTCCAGTTCATAAAACCTGACAGAGCCCTTTGAAAAACTTGTCTGTTTTTCAGATGTACAGGATGAGACAGAATTTTATTACACCAGTTCTTCAGAGAATCCTTCTGAACTTTGGTTGGATGTGGTAGTTCTGGGGTCCTCTGAGGCAGAGACTAACTGGAAAAGAAACCTAAAACTACAAAAACTGGGGATTCTTCACTTTTTTTCTTAGTAGATGTGACCTCAATACAACTACTCCTATTATTTGAATAACATCATTCTGAGTGCAGTGTTTTGCTGTGATTGAATTTTTTGGAGAGCAGTTTGAATTGCTTGTCATATTTCTTTCTGATTAGTGTAAGAATATACCTTACACTAGGTATATTCTAGAGAAAAGGATTTGCAGAACAATATCAGTAATTGAATCAGAATTATTCTGCCTGCAAATATTTTTGAAAGTTTTATTTATATGCCCTAAAGATTATGAAATGCTATTTAACTTCTCAAGTTGGCATAAGATTGAAGTCAAAGTGGAATTTTAATGTCTGGTAGTTTCCTAACGGATATTAAAACAATCTTTTTCTTCCTTTGTCTAGGGCAAATCAAAGTATTTACCTATTGCTAAACAAAAACAAAACAAAACAAAAAAAGATACTGAATTTGAGATTTGAAAGAAAACTTGAAAAATCTGATGAAATTTCAGTAATTTTGAGAGGAAATCGAGATGGCAGGCAAATGAGGATCACACTGAGGCTTCAATATGGCCATGCAGTAAACCATGAACAGAGGCAGAGTAGTTTGGGGGTTGGGGTTTTTTGGCTGTTTGAGCTGTAGCAGATAGGTTTGAAGACGAAATCATTTTTGTTTTTCCAAGAAAGATGGAAATTATCCACTTCTTACAATTTTAATGCGTGATCTGTGATAGTGATATACTTTTCAGGAGCTGGTAATGACTGATAGTAGACTAATAACAACCCCTAAACTATCATGGCCTATTAAGTATAAAACCTTCAGAAGGGTAATAAAATATTCACAACTTCAGAATTTTTATTTATGCCTTGAAGATACAGAATGGATTACTATTTTAAACTTATTTTAAACTTGATCCCTTTCATTTAGATCTGAAATGGACATTTTGCATTCATTTGTCTTAAATATCCATATCATCAGTTATACTCTAGCATATGACAGGGTTTGCTTTTGCATAAGTAGTACATTCATGAGAGGGTTTTATTTTCTTTTGTAACCTTGAATTTCATTTAAGTTTCCAACAAAGCCTCTCTCGAAGCAGTATGCTGTAGGAGAGGTGCTTCTAAAATGCAAGAAAGAAGTAAAAAAACTTGAACAATATACAAAAAAGGAAGGAGAAGGAAGAAGGAAAAATACCTGTAGTAGTGTAAGCACAGTGGGTGAATATATGACGTAACAGATTCACTGAGTATGTTAGTGAGAGTTACAGTACAATGAGAACAGAAAATCTAATATATTAGTGTAGTTCTCTAAGATCTTTATTTTTATTTAATACAGAGATGTGATTTACTTTATCAATTCAGCTGTCACTGTGACAGTCACATAAAATAAGTACTCCAGGTGTCCAAACAGAAATTTGTAAAAAGCATAACAACAATACTAGAGGTCCTCCTTTCTTGTTTCCCTACTGCACATCAAATGCATCAAAAATAATTTCTCTTGACTGTTCAGCTACCTGTCAGGAAGACATGCATAAAATATAAAGACTTGTCCCCTTTTTGCAAGTCTCTGATTTCATTCCTACAGTTATTGATCCCTT
>NW_020955211.1:1951535-1953668 GCF_003031625.1 Empidonax traillii
CCTCAGCTTAATGCTGAAAGGACTTTGTAGACAAGTTAACAGACATAGAGTAGCTAGACTTTTAAAACTGATGAAAACAACTGTTTTAGAACTAATACTATTTACAATTCTTACTGAAACTGCTTGGAAAGGGGGGTGGAGAAACGGAAAGAAAACAGAGGAGAAGAAAATGGACATTTTAAATCCCGCGCAGAAAAATTCGTCCACAAAGAAAAACCTTGAAACTCCCTCCGCCCTAGACATGCCCGGGCAAAGACCTCCACGCGGTCATACCATGTGGAAAGCGGGGGGGACTCCAAGCCGAGACGGCCCGGGCGTGCGGGGCTGTGTGCGCGCTGGGCGGATGTGTGCTGCTGGGCACGGGACCCGGGCAGCGGAGCCGGCGGAGCGCGTGGCGCGGAGCCGGCGGAGCACTCGGCGGTCGCGGCGAGGCGGGCCGGGGGCGCCACGCGGCTCCGCGAAACCGCGAGAAGCGGCGGCTGCGGGGAGCGACGACGGCAGCGCCGGGCCCAGCCCGGCCGCCGCGAGCAGCGCGGCGCTTGGAACGGCGGCCGCGCGGAGCAGGGTGGCGCCATGCCCGCGTGTGAGGGCGCGGCCGTGTATTTCCCATTTGCATCGGGGCAGCCGCTCTCTGTGCGCACCAAAGACAGCCGAGCCGGCAGCGGCGTGGCCCGAAGCGGCCGTGCACGCGGCGCGGAGCGGCTCCGCCGCTCGCCTGCCCCAAGGGCGCGGGGGCCAGGCCCCGGTAGACACCTGACGCCGGGCCGAGGCCAAGCGGCAACGACCGCAGCGTAGTTCCCTTCCAGGGGAGGGACCGCCCGGGACCCCCGAAGGACCCCCAGGGCATGACGAGGAGCTGCACCCTCTCTTTGAACTACTCAAAGGAGACCCAACTTTAACCTCCACACGGTCTTTGACAGCTGAAGCTAAGAGAGCCCTGAAGGTATGCTCTCAAGCGATTGAGGACAGGCAAGGCAGGCGGCGACACCCTGATCTACACATCCGCCTTGCTCTTGTCTCCAGCAAATTCCAGCCTTTTGCTGTACTGTTTCAATGGGATCAGATGGAATCTGACCCTCTCAGGGTGATAGAATGGTTATTTCTACCTCACACACCACCCAAAACTGTTTGGAACTTTAATGAAATGTTCTCTAAGCTTATCATTAAAGGCAGAACACAGCTATAGGAACTGGAAGGACAGGACCCCGAGATCATCTACATTCCAGCAACAAAGGACAACCTGGACTGGCTACTTGCAGAAGATACTGGATTCCAGACTGCATTAGCAGACTACACTGGTGACATTTCTATTCATTTCCCCAAGCACAGACTCTGGGCTGAAGTGGGGAATCTACCTCTAATGACTGCACGCCGCTGCCGGCCACACCCTGTGGAAGGCATCACTGTCTTCACTGATGCATCTGGGCGGTCGCGAAAGGATGCAGTAACATGGGTAAACTCTATCACTGGACAGTGGGACAAAAAGCTACAAACCATAAACCAAGGTTCTGTACAAATTCTAGAACTTGCTGCAACCTGTATAGCCTTTGAACTGTTTTCTGATCAACCACTTAATGTTATTACTGATTCATGTTATGCTGCGGGTTTGGTCTCGCGTCTTGAAGCTTCTTTCCTCCCAAATATTAATAACCCTTATGTGTTTGCAGAAATACGCGCTATATGGTTCCTTCTGAACCACAGAAAGTTTGATTTTTACATAATGCATGTCCGCTCCCACACAGATTTGCCAGGACCCATAGCGGAAGGTAACCAAAAGGCAGATGCTGCCGCTATGACCATCACAGTACCCAAAGCTCTCGAGCAAGCTAAAATTTCACACCTGTTTTTTCATCAAAATGCACGTTCCCTAAAAATACAGTTCCAAATCACAATAAACCAAGCTTGGGATATAATCATGTCATGCCCTGACTGTCAACAAATTACCCCTATGCCATCTAAAGAAGGGGTTAATCCCCGAGGTATAAAAGCCAATGAGATTTGGCAAACAGATGTGACACACATAGCTGAATTTGGTAAACTGAAATATGTCCATGTTACAATAGATACCCATTCTAAGTACATTAATGCCACTGCACATACAGGAGAGAAAGCGAGAGATGTTATCAAACACTG
>NW_020955211.1:1954440-1968173 GCF_003031625.1 Empidonax traillii
TAAAACATTTCTAACAGACTGGGGTATCCTTCATTCCACAGGCATACCACACTCACCCACGGGGCAAGCAATTGTGGAAAGGGCACACCGCACACTGAAGGAAATGCTGCTAAAACAAAAAAAGGGGGACTCCATCCTCAGCCCACAGGAACGCCTGTGGAAAGCGACATATGTCATAAATTTCTTAAATTGTGATGGCACAGACTATACTAGGTACGAACGCCAGCACACAAACCAAGTACATTCACCTCAGAAACCACTAGTCATGATAAAAGACGTAGTAACAGGACAGTGGTCGGAACCAGTGGACCTCGTGACATGGGGGAGAGGGTACGCTTGTGCCTCTGCGGGTACTAAACTGAGGTGGATTCCTTCCAGGTGCGTAAGGCCATATCTTAAGTCTCTTTTGCAGCAAGAGCAAACAACAGAAATGACAAGTGAAGAAACTGAAAATAGAGAAACACGATTAGTCATTCAATATAAAGCCTAGGCTATGTGGCTGAAAAAATAAAAACAAAGGTTACAGGTATGAATGTATGAAGAAAGAATGGAGGCGGCCGCCTAAGAATGAATGAAAATGATTGTGTGAATGTATGAATATATGTGAACAATTGCACCTTATACACAATAGTTAAAGCAAACGCACACAACCAAAACTACCTCTGCCACATCACCTCAATAAAAACCGACTCAGAATATGATGTTCCTTCTTTAAACTTTTCCTTGTGTTTTAATAGAATTAGTTCCCCCAGTTATGTGTAAACCCTCAGATAATAAAGTTCTTTTTTGTTCTACCCGATTACATAAAACCCTTAGGTAAATAAGGTTTTTGATTAATAAAGTTTTGTTATTACATAGAATTTTTAAGGTTATAAGGTTTAACTAAGGAATAAGCTTATTATGTTAAGTAGTTGAGTTTTACACTGTTTTTTAAACTTGCACTGTTCTGTATTTGTTATTAATAAAAACGAGATGTGGGGTCTGGCTATCCGGGTGCCGCAGGGACTTCTGGGAGTTGTAGTCCTAAGACTCTGTTACACATGCTCAAACAGATGCTTGTGTGGGATTGGCTGACATGGTCACATGTCGTGATGTGCCAGCACTTGAAATGGTTATATAAGTAACGGATCGGGGAATAAACGTTACTCTCGTTACACACCACGTTGGTGTCTGACTGGTCTTTTGGGACTCGCCAGTTATTATATAACTGCTACACCCCCTTCCCTAACCTTCCCTTCCCAAACCTTCCCTTCCCAGACCTTCTCTTCCCTCCAGCCCCACCCCATCATCCCTTCCCTGGTTTTCTTCCTTACTTTTATTTTGATGTTATAAAGCTTTGCAATACTTTTCTTCTAAATTTTTTTCTTCCTATGTCATTCTGTATTCCTGCTTCCCCATAACGTGTTGTTTTATAACCAATTGCAACATTCAGGCTTTTTTCAGTAAGTGAATAAATAAAATGCAAATTAAATAGAAAAATTTTCTCTATTCCACTTCTACTAGCAATATTGAACTGGCTTCAGGTGTAACAAATGCCTAATATTAATACCAGCATAAACAATACCCTAATACAGTAATATATTTTGGTAACTCAGAACTGCACAGTAATCTGCCTAAATGTAACATCAAATGTAGTCAATTTTATTAACAAATAATTTTTTTCCAGATAGCAAAACAATGATTTTTTTCAAGTGAATATACACTCAAATCTGCTAAATTTATTTTATAAGAATTAATGGATTTCTCTTCAGCAGCTAATGAATCCTGTTTCCAGTCAAGTTATATGACAACTAGCCACAGAAATCTTACAAACATGCCAGCCATTTATAATTCACGACAACTGAAGACTAGCGCTCAGGAATACTACTCTCCATTTTGAATAATAGCCAATTTTATTTGTATAGTATTCCTTTCAATAACAACATCTAATTAAGACATTTGTTACCAAAGTTTTGTAATGTTAAGCTGAGGGAGAACCGGATGGAATTGTATTGGAATTTTTCATTAAATTAACACTATAGACTTTTAATGGATGTCTTAATTAGATGCTGTTATTAACAGGGATGATGCACAAATAAAAATCTGACCCTATGTGTCCAGAATACCTCATCAGAACTCACTGTGGGCTATTTGCTGTGGCCTCAGTCTACCTAACAAAATCAGAAAAAAATCTTTGCTAAGCAAGCACATGCAGGCAATCACAGGGTAAAACAACATGGATTTGAGCCTTTTTTTAAAGTGAACTTACAATACTGGATCAAATTTGCCTTTTATTTTCATTGGTCTAACTTTGCTAAATGTATCAGGATCATCCTGTGGACAAATTTACTTCTTAGTAGTCAGTTGAGGTGCTATGTGTTAAGAAACATAGCAAGATAGTTTATGCACAATTCTGCCCTTATCTTTTCTTCCCCTTTCTGAATTTAGGTCCAGCAAGGTGGGTAGGGTATTGATGAATCTAAACTATTGCTACATTAATGTGTTCATGATGTTTTCCCTTTATATCTTTAGTGCATGTGACATCACAGGTGAAAACTGTGACTATATGCACAGCAAGTAATTAGTCACATACTAATTAGAATCATAAAACCATAGAATGGCTTGCATTGTAAAGCATCTTCAAAGATCATCCAGTCCAACCTTCTTAATGTAGGCAGGGACACCTTTTACTAGCTCAGGTTGCTAAAAGGCCCATCTGATTTGACTAGAAAACTGCTATCTATAACTTCTCTAGGTAAACTGTTCCATCATTTCACTATCACCATTGTAAAACACTTCTTCCTTATAGCAAGTCTAAACCCACCCTAATTCAGTTTGAAACCAATGCCCATTGTCCTGTCAAATTTTTCCTTATAAGCTCTTTTTATATATTCAAAGCCTGCATTAAGAACTCTACAGAGCATTCCCTTCATGCTAAACACAAATTTCTGCTATTTAGCAGTAAAAATATTATGGGTGACAGTATCAAAGTCCTTACAGAAGTACAGGTAGAAGATATTGGTAGTTCTTCCCTTTTCCACTAACGGAGTTAATAATTAATCTATACTGCCAGTGAAACAGCCCTTCTGAGTAATATTGATATGAAAGACTCATTCATTCTTTCAATCAAACATTTGCAGGGTCAAAATAATTTCTCACCTCTCATATGTGTAGCTTATCACCAATAGTGTGGCAAATAAAAGTAAATAAAAAACAAACAAACAAGAAAATTAAAAAGGGGATACTAAGCATATCTATAACATCTTTCCATATGACTTTTATTATTGTAATAAAACAATAATTGCAAATTATATTTTTAATATAGGGTTTCAATAACAAAAAAATACTCCAAGCTCAATTCAGTAAAGTATAGAGAAAGCTCATTCTCAGTAACAGACATCTGATCAACCCAAATAAGAGACAGTAGCTTCACCAGTTCTTTTCAGTGTAATGATCTTTGCAATGCAAAAGCAGTATTGTGGAACACTGTCCCCTGTTTTATTCTGTACTTATTTCCTTCTCTGCATTTTTCTACATTGTTATTTCTAAAAGATCTACTTCTTCTAATCCTCTACTACATTTTGTAAAAAGGGCCCATAAAAAACCCTCACCAGTTGCTTTAAAAAAAGAATTGGCTTCCATTGTACTGTATTTTTTGCTTAATAATTCAATTTTAACACAAATAATAGTGAATACAATGAAAAATTGCTGTTTCTCAAAATAGAAGACTGTGGATTGTCACTCTAAGTTGTTCCTTTTGTTTTCAGGGCCTTCCACTGAGATCAAGATGGGATGTCAGCCAAAAGGAATTTAACTTCATGTTTTCCATTAGGGAATAGGCCTGAGTTTTGATCTCTTTCATAATCACTTGAATATGTAAACCAAGGATTTCCCTCTTTAACGGTTTGGCAAGAAAGATTAGGCAGACTCATTTAAGGACTATTATCCTTTGAAGCATGCACAATAATTCCAAATCATTAAATTTCCAAGCTGATTATGTTCTTCCAATGCAATATTTTGTTTCTTCTTTTTATAATTAAACATTTAAAACATGATAGAATATTGTGAAACAATATAAATAAAAATAAGATGGCAACACTTCTGTTCTTGAGGGTTCAACTAATAATATTTAAGTAGATGTTAATTAGATGGTAGTTGAAGAACGTTAAAAAATATAGCTCATCTTTTATTTGCCGTATAAAATATTATTACTACTTACACCGTTAATAAACCAGTATATATTATGTGATCATCCTGATTAATACTACTATAAATTATAAAGCAGATACAATAAAGAAGAATTAGTTACTTTAAAAGTACAGTTTCAAAAGTACACACATGATCTTTTGCAGGAATTCACTTCAAAAACCCTAAATTTTATGCTCAGAATATATATTGGATCATTTCTTTCACTCATTTAATTTAATGACAAAATTCAGAACTAAAGTGAGCACATTCTGCATAAGTATACTACCTAGAATCCTACTCTGACAGATTTTTTTCAAAAATAATTTTGCAAACCCACTAAGCAAATGTTGAATTTATTTTAATTTTTTTTTTATAATAATACTTCCCAGTTGTGTTAGTTTTACAGCAGAGCTTCGGTAGCAAGGGAATTTACAGGGGTGAATTCTGTGAAAAGACACTGGGAGCTGCCCCAGAGTCATACAGAGTCAGTTCCAGACAACTCCAAGTTTGTCCCAGTGCTGCCCAAAGCTGAGCCCATGACTGACACTGGTGGTACCTCTGTGATAATGTATTTAACAAAGGGTAAAAAATGTTACACAGCAGCTATAAGAGAGGAGAGAGAAAAATGTGAAACAGCCCCTTAGACATCAAGGTCAGAAGAGAGGAAAGAGTGTTCCAGGTGCCAGAGCAGAGATTCCATGGAGAAGACCATGATGGAGCAGTTGTCCCCATGCAGTCTGTGGAGGGCAATACTGGAGCAGATCTAGAGCACTGAGTCTGGCTGAGATGGAGTTAATTTTATCCACAGCAGCCCCTATAGTGTTGTGCTGTGTATGGGCAACTAGGAAGGTGTTGGTAGCACACACCAGTGTGTTGGCTACTGCTGAGTATCAGCATCAGCATCATCACTCCTAAATTCCCCCTCACCAGTAGGCTGGGGGTAGCCAAGATCTTGGGAGATGATGTAAACAGGATAGATGACCCAAAATGACCACAGGGATATTTCATATCATGTGATGGCATCTCAGCAATAAAAGTCAAGGGAAAGAGTGAGGATGGAGCCATTACTTTTGCCTTATTTAACTACCTTTACCTTGACACACAATGTTTCTTTTCATCTTATTTTCTCCTGCTGTCCTTCTGAGGAGCGGAGGGGTAGAGCAGACTGGTGCACAGTCAAGGTCAATCCACCTCATATCCATACTGCAGCCCATTCAGGACCCCAAATCAAAGCAGAGGGCTACACATTAAAGTAAACTGCAGCCTGTGGACAGACCATTTCCAAAGAGGCTTCTGTAAAGAGCTGTAGACCATGGAGTGGTACCCCTGCAGGAGCAGCATTCCTGGTAGAAGCTGTGGGCCCATGGGGAATTATGTTGGAGCAATTTATTCCTGAAGGTCTGGATAGCATGGAAAACACTCTCAACTGGAACAATTTTTAAGAGCTGCAGCCCATGGAAGGGAGTCACACTGGAGAAATTTGAGAAGGTCTGTATCATGTGAGAGGCCACCCATGCTGGAGTAAGGAATGCTGTTAGGAGAAGAGAGTGTCAGAGAGAATGACTAATCACAATCATCATTTCCCATTCCTCTGCACTGCTTGTTGGGAAAGAGGTAGACGACTCAGGAATGAAGCTGTACATGGGAAGAGGGGAAAGGTAGTGGAAAAGTATTTTTACTTTTGTATTTATTTCTCACTATCCTACGCTGTTGTTAATTGGCAATAAATTAAGATAATCTTCCCCAATTTGAGTCTGTTTTTTCCCATGACACTAATTATGAGTAATCTTCCTGTCCTTATATAATAGCATACATGACTCACCATATTTTCGCCCCCCATCATTCTGAAGAGGATGAGTGAGAGAGTAGCTTGGGGAGTACCAGCAGCAGGACAAAGTTAACCCCCCTCCCACTGATTAAAAAAAAAACACCATAACCACCATAAATGGCCCCCAAAACAGTTGCTTATCTCCCACTGCAATTAAATTCTGCAATAAACTAGATAATTAAGAACAATTTTAAGACCAGAAAAAGTCCTGTTTTCACCAAATGCCTTGGGATTTCACTAAATCACTTGGGATTTTTCAATTCCTCTCTCAGCAGACTATGAGACTCTGCTCAAAGGTGTCCACAAACTGCATTGTTGTTATTAATCCCTGAGCTACCAGAGGACTCTTATTCTTCAACTCTTCACTGTGGGTGAGGACTTCTAGAATTTCTTATTTCCTGCTGCCAATGATACAAAGATTTAAGGTGCTTTGTCTGAGGTATTTGTGGACTCCTATATCCTTACAAAACGGTGCTTCACAACATCTAACAGAAGAATAAACTCTGCTTCTTTATTTTTACACAGCAAGACACTTAGTTAAGTACTAAAGCCTGCTCTTTTATGCTTAAATCTAAGCATACAAAGTTTGTTAGGCATGAGGGATTGTTTCTTGAGTGGTGCCCATCACCTTCAGGCAAGACTAATAGAGGAAAACTATTTTGACAGCAGAATCTCAACTATTAATATAGCATGTGTATGTGTATGAGTATGTATATACGCACACCCAATAAACTTCATTGAAAACTGTACTTTTGAGGCTATCCTTTTCTCTTTATAGTAGGTCAGTACATACAGATTTTTCCATTTAGGTCCAAGTAAATAGTAGCACCCACTGAATCATATGGAAACAAGGGAATGTAAAAACCTGCACATCAGAAGACATATGCAGAGCACAATAACGTATAGTTTTATTGGTCCTGCATTACAAGCTTGCAAATCCTTGCACACTGACCTTGCACATGTGCAAGCCATGTCCTACTAACAGAGCACTGCTGCAGCCAAAAGAACTTCTGTGCTGTTCCATCAGGGCTCTACACACACAGGTCTGTTTGCCAGCACCCTACCTAGGAACTCAAATTCGTCTCAGGAATCTCTTGCCCATGTTGCTGTCTTCCACATGTTATTGCAGCTACTTGAAACAGTCTCAAACCTAGAATGACAGCTAACAAAATGAATGTGTTTTGCTATATTTATCAGCCCTGACATCATATGTATGATCTGAGAACCTCACCCAGTAAGGTTTAAGGCATTGAAAGAGGACAGTATTAGATTTCATGGTTGTTCCATGGGACCATATAAAGTATTGCATATTTTTATCTAGGTCTGAGTAGCAAAGAGAATGCTTCGTAAATCTTCCAGGAAATTCAATAGTCTTTTCAGGAAAAGATCAGAAAGGTTTTTAGAAGCTCTCATCCATGATATCACAGGACTGATAATTCTCTAGGAATAACATATTTGCTTCTTTTAGTCCAGAGACTTGATTCTGAGAATGTATCATATCCAGTATTTACCTTGCCCCTATGAATCTGACAGAATTTTACCTTTATTTTTAGATTGTTTTGTTTTTTTCCTTGGGAGCTATTCCTCTTAAAAAATATTTAAACTATATTACCTGATTAAAATGTTGCAACTCTAACAGAAAGAAAGCAATGATTTTGTAGCTACTGGCAAGGGGTACAGAAAAAGTTATATGCAACTGAGGTGCATATAACCAAACCTCAGATCTTCAATTTCTCTCACACTTGTTGGGCTAGCTACTGGTTACTTCGGGGTAGCTTTCAACCACTTAAATTTTACCCAAAATTCTACATTGAAAAAACTTTCCTGTCAAAAGTGCTATATTATTGTTATTCAACTGAAAAATATCCCAGCTGTCTTGCAATATAGTTCTGGTAAAGCTAACTTTCTGGAATCATATGGTAATTATTTTAAAACAGAAGGTTTTTCATATTAAAAAACCCCCATGATCTCTTGTTCCACATATAACAAACAATAATAAAAAGATTATTATTTCACTTACACATGCATTAATAACTTTCTGTACTGAACTGATACCTGTTTTTCATTTACAAAGAAAACTGAGAAAGATAAGATGTCAGTTTTAGAACAAATATAACATGGGCAAGCTACCATCAATTTATAACCAAGAAAATGACCACATAATGAATATGTATAACATTGTAGTTCAAAATAACCTCTCGTAATGTATGTGTCATTTATTCCTCAAATGAGGCAAAATGCTGTGGTTCAGACCACAGAAGATTTTTCCTTTGTGTCTTTATTTAAGGCATTATGCTCATTCAGTTCAAATGTAGAGCAGAGGGTTGCACATATATATGTTTGGATAGTTTCAACTATTATGCTTTCAGTGTTCTGGAAACACAGTTGTTTATCAGACAATATAAAGTCTAGGTAATCTCTGTGTAGTCAATTCTTGTGCCTTCTTTATTTTATTTATGCATTATAAGTTAATATATATAAAAACATATTTTTAACTTGTCAAAAATCAGAAAAAAGACAGACATATCAGCCTCCCTTTGAAAATATTTACTTTTCACCTACAGGAAAAGTAAGTAATCACTCATGTTTTATCCCAATATGCTAATATTTCCAAACCCGTAAGTCTGTCATTAATGGCTACACATTTCATTTATAGACCATAATCTAGAAGTTAAAGTTTCTTTTCTACAAATAAAAATTGCTTTGCTACTGCTTCTTGTGTAAGGTTATCAAGATGGGTGAACTGCACAGATAAGAAAACAAGATTTTTCAGATCTCAGGGTATTTGGGGTTTTGATCTAGTCTGAGCTCTTAAAGTTTTACTTCCTCCAATTTAAATTCTTATAATTTCAAAGATGATTGAACCAGTAAAACAACATGTTATTACAAGATAAGAAAAATACTCTTTTCTTAATTAAAGCCGCAATATTGCTAAAAAAAAAAGCTGGAAAGTATAACTAAATATACTGCTAAATAAATATGATCCGTATATAAAATTATCTGTATTTTTTAATTATTATATTGCTTTTCATTTGTCTCCTTTCCATTTTAATAACAAATTCTGCATCTTCATTGCTTTTACACTTTGAACATTTCCTAATAACTCTTTTCCTTTGCTCATGGCAGTGAAAGCTTCTATTCCACTCCTCAGTGGTATGTGGTCAAGATGGCACTTGTCATGGAACTAAACCTTCTTAACCTCAGTAGACTTCTGCATTCCAAAGTTTAAATTGCTTATTTTCACCTCTAGTTATTGAAGTTGGCAGTCTGCTGATACAGGAAAAAATTATAGATTCGGGGAAGACTTTAGAGATTTTTCTACAGTTGAGCAACCAGATTCCCTCCAATTTGTGCTTAGTCACATGGCTGAAATATCTGCATTAAGGAGATTGCCATTCCATTGTCCCCTGCAGAGCACTGGCTACTTGAAATTCTTCTCGCTTTGTAGAGGAGTCTAATCCTTTCAAGTAATATTAGAAATATGGTGGTTATACTGCTAACACCTCAGTTACATAATCTAAAGTTAAATGAAGTATATCCAAGCTCAGGTCCACTACATCATATCTCAATGCAAACAAAAAAGTACTTAAAACATTTCTTGGAGAAAATTTTGGTGCACATTTGACTTATCAGGTAATCAGTTTCATTCCTATCTATATTTTCCATTATGGAAATTATTCCTGATATTCATGTAAGAATAGAAGACATTTTATCCAATGGATTTATATTTTCCATTCTTACATTGTCGTAGAGAAGTAATAGAATGTTTAATATGTGAGTTGCAGGGAGGCTGTGTTGGCTGGTCTTCACATTTTTAATTCTATTCATCATATTATTACATTTATACAGTGCTTTTGAAAGAATCATGAGACCCTAGATTATTTTCTTAATGATATATTACACTGTACAGTTCATTCTTACTACCCACCTAAGTGGATCCATCTGTAAATCAGAACATACTGAAAATATAAAGTGGCACTTTTCAAGCTTAGCAAAGTATAATATATGCTGCCAAACTGAAGTCTAACAGGGAATGAAAGATAATATTCAGATTCTTAACATGGAAGTGTTATGAATTCTAATAGAAGAGCAATTATTCTGAAAAATTCAGAGGTGTTTTCTGCATCCTTCAAAAATGTAAATACAATTGTTTCACAGGCTTTCAGAAAGCCTTTGAAATACATCAGTGCTGAAATACAATAACTGCCTCAAAAGTAGGAGGTATAAATCCAATGCTACAGAAGGATTTCCAGAACAGAGTATTCTTTGGACCTGAGTTGGACAGAACTTTCTGATGTTAATCTGTGTGAGATTTCCAAGCAACAAATGTTGACCGCAATCCCTAAATAAGAGAATTCACACTAATTTCTGAAATGTTTTTTCCAAAAGAAAAACAGGAACAGCAGAAATTGTACACAAACATTGATTTAGTCTCACAAAAATCTTTGAAGTTCAATGTATTAAGAAAGTCAGTAATGAAAATGTAAGGTAGAAGAGGAGGAGAAAGAATATTTGAGAATATTTTAAGTAGGAATAATCCAACTCATTCATACAGTAATATTCAAGACACCCCACTTGCATTGTGTATATTTTTCTTTTTTGTCTAAACTTTGCTAGAAAGCCCTTCATTTAGTTTGAATTTATGTACAGCACAAAAATTCTAGATATCAATGCTACTCTAAATCCATTTTGCTACCTAGATGTGAGGTGATATTTTATTCAGACTTAGACTAGCTATACAGGTTTTTTTTTTACATAAAGCTCTCTATTTAATTTAACATAGCAATTTTAAATATAATAGCAAAACTTAGATTTATCTACACATTCAATTCATTTCTCAGATCCTTGACAGATGTAGTTTGAAAGGTCTCTAATAACTGAGGAATGTAAAAAACCCCAAACACTAAATGTATATAAGCAAAGGCCTGAAACTGCAAATAATACATGCAAACAAATATATGAATTCTACAGGATACAATGTTTGTCAAAAACCAGTTTTAAGCAATTGTTTCCACATAGATCTGTAAAACTTACTTCTACTTCCCTACTGACTTTTAATTTTTTTTTTTAAATTATTTTCCATGAGATTGGAAACTTCATTATATTGCTCCTGGGAAGCTGTCTGTATGATTCTCTTATGGCCTGATGCCTCTGACGAGGCTTTTTCCTTGGTGCCTTTATAAATCAGTGTAGTACCTCAAGTAGTATTTATCAGTCACCAACCACCAGTGCCATAATCAGAGATTCACAGTAACAAGATGCTCATCTCTTTTACACAAGTGTTGCATCAGCATCAAACCACCATAGTCAGAAGTGAAGAAACTGGGCTCAGTGCAGAAGCCAGTTCTGGGACAGAGGGTAATATCCAAAACCTGGAAGCTATTGCCTCCTAATCCCCACTTGTCAGTTAAATTTGTGTTATGATAAAGTGTAAGCCATGCTTCTTTCCTCAAAGGTTTAGGTAGACCATTAATTCACATTGCATTCAGCTGTTCTACGTTTCTGCAGTGCTCGTTTTTCTTAACACATTAGAGAGGAAAGCAAAATAATAAAAATTGAAAACTAAGGGCTTGTAGAATTGGGAATTTCATCTCAGGGTAAGCTATTTGTAAGATTTTTTTTTCCTGACTAACCTATTACTCAATGCAAATTAACAAATTCTTTTAATAGTATTTAAATTCTAACATTTAATTTCATTTAACAGCATTTTAATACCATTTCTTATCAAATAAATATCATGTCTAATCTACATTTTATCTCCTTTATGTCTCCTGTTGCCTAAAGACCAATCAGGGAAACATCAGTTAGTGGTTTTGAGAAAAAATGCCAGCAAGTGCTATTACAGTATTTTACAAAATCATTTGTGTAGTAACTTGAATAAAATTTGACAGCACACTGTAAAGCTTGTAGAAATTTTTTAAACTTTGAATCAGTTTAGAGCATTATTAAGCAGGTGGTAAACCCTAGTTTCATATGTTTCCCACATACTTATTGTTCTATTCCTAAATTTCTTTAAACTTATTTGTAGATGAGGAAATTTTGGGTTTTTTTCCACTCATTAGCATTGAAAGTGCAATTCAGCTGGAAAGATCTTCAATTTTTGATGGCACAGAACCTACATTTAGAGTAGAGTTTCAAAGTTATACAAACAGTTTTTCAAAATTACAGGAAAGAGAAGTTTGTACAGAGCCTTCCTTCATTTTCTTTCCTATCTCCTCCACTGCTACAGTTGTGGGGATACCTGCTTAATCAGGCAAAACCAAAATATTTTGTCACTATTGACTTTTTTGTACAGATTTTGTTCTCCCTGATGACAAAGATCCCATGCTCTCTAGTAATCATGAAACCTACTTTGACACAATTGAAAATTATTATTCTGAATTTAGTGTGTTTTACATTTTTCTAAGCACCGAGTTGTGCCCTGAAACAAGAAAAACACTTTTTACTTTTTTTACTCCATTTGTTGCCATCTCTCAACAACAGACTTGTAGAGAAAAAAATATATTATGAAAAAGCCAAACAAACCAGAAAATGAGTGAAAAACTTATTTAACTAATTAATATCTGATCTTATTTAATCTTTTTAAGTGAGTTCTATGGGCAGTGCTGCTTGAGATACCTGCTTTATGCATGCCACATAAGCATCTATCATCTCAGCAAAACTGAGATTGAAAGCTCTTTATATACTGACTTTTCTTGTGAAGATCTGTCACCTGAATTAAGATCCCAGTTCAGAGGCCTATAAATAAGATCTTCCCTTATTGCCAGACCTTCATTTCCTTGGGGAAAGCATATTATCTTATAAATATCCATGTGATTTTCTGAATATTTTTTTCATTTTTGTGTGAAATAAATGAGCATCACAACATTCTCCTGACAGAATTTCCACATGGAGAAAACAGTGACTTTCTGGACTAGTCAGATGGCAAAACCAGTGCTGCAAGAGTGGGGAAATATTCATGTGTCTAAGTTGGTGAAGGGCCTTGAAACATTTTCTTTCAAATCATGGCAGAAACTAGAGTAATTTGAATATTCTCTAGGACTTCTCATGGGGTTTTTTTGTCTCCACCAGAACTAAAATAAATCTGAAACCTGTCTCCGGTACAATTTTCTTGGATTGGTTCCTTGGATTTGATACTCAGAGGTGCTTCATTGTTGACATTTTGGCATTTTTCCTCAGGACTCACAAGACTGCGTTTGGGTCTTATACTTTTATCTAATGAGCTTTCTTTTCAAAATTTCTTTCTCTTATGTTTCCCCAGAGGATTCAATTGGACAAGCTTTCCTTTCTTACCTGGAACACATAAAACATTACAGTAACATATGCTGGTCAATTAGTGCTTTCTTTGACTAATTTTTTTCCATAACTGATTTATTTCATCTACTTTGTGTAATTTAATTCACAACATTCCAATAAAATACACATAAAAACATGCAAATATTTATATAATTCATATATCTTTTTTCATAATCATCATAGAATCATCATAGAATAGATTGGGTTGGAAAAGACCTCCAAGATCGTCAAGTCCAACCCCTGATCCAACTCCAATTACTATATCATGGCACTAAGGGCCATATCCAATCTCTGCTTAAAAACCTCCAGGGATGGTGAATCCACCACCTCTCTGGGTAGGCTGTTCCAATGCTTGATTACCCTCTCTGTAAAGAATTTCTTCCTAACATCTAACCTAAACCTCCCCTGGCAGAGCTTGAGCCCATGTCCCCTTGTCCTATTG